>NC_046196.1:14825000-15125000 GCF_011004875.1 Balearica regulorum gibbericeps | reverse complement strand
CAAGACTGTACTTCTCTTTAAATAATTGCTAAAAGATGCGATTAAATGTGTTTCCTGTTAGGGCTATGGTTTAATGGTGCAAATGCTGTGTAAATGCTGTAGCTATCTGTAGTAAGGGAGATGGGATTCAGTCTTTTTACCTCAGTATATAGCAAGGCTTCTGTTCACATGAATTTGTTTGCTGCAACTGATGGCAGAGACTTTTGGGGTTTGTTTTTCTTGTCCTCAATGATTGAGCTATGCCTGAAAAATGTTAAGTATTATGTTCTTATGCCAAAATAAATATTAATGCTTGGACTTAATCAGGAGTAGATTGATCACTTCAAAGTCACACAATTACTTAATCAAGGGAAGACAGAACCACAGTGTGATTTTTGAGCTTTGTTTGTTTGTTTGTTCTCGGTTTTAAAGGGAAATGGCCTTCTCTCTGCACTCAGTCTGATATTAGCTATAGGCTCCCTTAAACTGCGTGGACCCTGCATGCATGTGTGAACGTGCTTCTCGAAGAACTTGTCTTCTTTCACTTGTGTGTATTCTGGTTGTATACATGTTCATTTTTTAGCTGCTGGTGTGAGAATAAACATACATTGTAACCTTTATTTCTTTCTCTAAAGTCTGTTCCTAAAGTATGCTTCATGCTATTGAACGTTTGGTTGTTAAAAACCCACCACTAGAAGCAGTGTTTTGAGTGGAAAATAACAGGGACCATCCCTTATGAGCAAGCGATGCGGCATTCTCTTTTCCCTTCCTTTAACGTTTTATAGAATGACTGTCTCCAGGATAAAGTTCCAAGACTTTGACTCTGATTCCTCGTGCGAGGATGAGTACAAGATTTTTTGTGATAAACTCAACAGTGTACTATTGAAAGGAGTGTTTTCTCTAAGTTTTAAGATAGGCGTTATGTAATTTAAGTAATTTTATTCCAGTTGTAAATAAGCAAAGCTACAAATAAGTCCTAGTATTCAGTGCTGGTACTGCTGTTTTTCCCTTCTCTTTCAGTGCTCTAGTAGGGTAGTTTTTGTATTTTGGAAGAGTATTTCTGAACTGCCTTTTGCAACAGCAGAGAAAGTACTTGAGAAAGTTCCATGAAAAACAGTGAATCATACAGTGTCTTTCTAATACCGATAGTGTTTCTTTCTGCTTTGCAAGCTTGCAGGCTGTGTTTGATAGGAATGCCTTTCTTGCTGGAATTTTTTTGTAGCTGCATCCAATGCTATTTTTAGCTCTGGGCCTGATTTATGTTCTGAATAGCTCTGTTTCACTGGGAACCTTGAAACTCTGTGATAATTCACATATAGGACCTTTTATTTTCATAAATACTGTTCTAAATAATAATTACTTTGCAGATTGAAAGACTACCTAATCTGCAGTATAAACTATAGTAGGGTATTCTGGTATTTGGAGGAGTCTGGTTACAAAACTAGGTGTCTCTCTGACGTGTTCAGTTTATCTCTTTTATCACAGAATGTAAACCCAGGGCCCTTACAGCAGTGCAACTAATTGCATTTAAAGTACTTTTAGTGCCCCTGACTGCTACGGTGTGTGGTCAATTTGGTATATATGTGTTGGTAGGTAATTCTATGCATACAGTGCAAATACTGCAATGTTCAAGTAAAAGGGATAGACAATTGATGAATTTTTAAAAACAAGTGGATTTCAGATATGTACATTTTTCACCTGTGTGGGTGCGCATTTCTGTTTAGAATGTGGTTCCATTGTACTGTTGAAACTTTGCAGCTGTGTATGAAAAACCAAGTTTTTCTGTCTGCCTTATGGCTAGCTACATTCTGTAAGATTGCATTATATCATTTCAAATGGCTAATTCAAAGGAAGCATTTTTAAAGAGGAAACTGGTTTTGAATACATTGGTTCCCCTTTTCAGTCTCCACTTGAATACATTTTTAACTGTTTCAGGAATGATACTTTCAATGAACATAAGAGAACTAAAATAGTACATATTTTTAATTAAAAAAATAGAAACTATGCCCCAAACACATCAGAGTTCTGCTGAAATATACCAATTAAGTTTTGTTGTGTTCTGGGTTTTTTTTAAACGTTTGTTGCTAAGTATAGGAATCATTGTGATTCAAATCCAAAGTAACGTATAATTTTTCTAGCTGGCTGTTGAGCATACAATATTTGAAGTATTGAGTCTAAGTATTATTAATTTTAAGAGAAAGCTTTGAGCAAGATATTATTCAGAGGCCATTAGTAAAAAATAAAAGCAAAAAATAAAATGCTGGCTTGCATGCATGTTGGTATAGAGACACACACATATGCTGTTTAAAACAAATGTTAAAGATGAATCCAAACTGTAAGCATTTCAGTTCTTTAATTTTATATAATGATTTTGATGGTCAGAAAACAAAACAGTTTCTGGGAAGAAATACCAGTACTGACATTGTTGTAACAGTAGAGGGAGCCACTTGTTAAGTCTTCGGTTTAAAGGTAAACAGTTGCATGTTTGGCCTCCAAAGAAAATGTAGAAAGTTATGGGATGATGTATGAACATAATAAATATTTGCACAGTTACCCAGTCTTAGTGCAGAAGTTCACTTCTATATCTTATTGTATCGTTTTAGACCTTTATTGATACCCTTACTGCTATATGTTAGGTTTCATTTGCTGCTTGGCTCAGGGACTGTACTTTTCTTCTGTTTGCTAATAGTTTAGGTTTGAGATGTGAATGAAATTGGTAGTAATAGATTTAGCTTTAATATAAGTTCTTTGAATTCAAAATTGCAACCAGAAATCTGCTGTTTGGACAATTCTGATTGCTAAAAGTTAAGATATCAGTGCATGAGAAATTATTTTTTAAAAAAGTAAAAATAAAAAAAAAATCAGAGGGATTACATTACAAATCAGAGAAGATATCACAGAGACTAAATGATACTGAAGCCAGTCTGAGTCTGACTCCTTTATGTGAGGAACATTACTGCACCTTGAATCCATATGAACCCAAGTCAATTGTGTGTCTTGATAGAAGAAAATTGGGAATATCTAAAAGGCAGAGCATGAAGGTCTGGCGATATTTTCTGAGAGGAGGAGGAGATAAATTGTGGTTTATAAATACTTTTCTGTAGGACATCTCTGAAGCAGAGGGCCTTGAATTAAAAAGAGGATATCAGAGTCCTTTGCCAGATCTCCTGCTGGCAGAACACCAAGAATATAGATAAGGACATTCTTGACATTCTGAAGTGAAGGGGCATTAAAATAGTAATATTTGGCATTTGCTGGAAACCAATTAATGTTTTCTGTTGCATTTGCATAAAGGATTCTTTACATTAGGGGAATAGAATTTGCTATATTTTAACTTTTAAAAATTTTTTTATTCTCTCAGCATGCATGTCTATCAGCTGCTAGCGCCTAATCTAAAGAGAAATTTCCAGGGCTGAGTGTAACTTAGTGTGAAACATGTAACATCAGTACTCAGCTTCACAATGTTCAAACTTGTTTCCCTTCCAGAGTTGAGCCAGAAACTGACTTTTGAGTAAATGAGAAAGGAGGTAGCACTAAAAATTAAATGATTTAAGACAATGCTAGTGTGATCATGAAAATTATTTGCAGACTCTCTACTGATTCAGTGTGTGCACAATTATTTTTGTTTTAAATCATTCAATACATTAATTCTGACTAAAAATTATTTAGGGCTCTGATTCATAAGCAGTATATGTTGTAGTGGCCTAAAATGTTACCCGTGTTATTTGCAGGAGATTCACTTCAGCTACCCTTGCTACGGCAGGGCTGCTGTGTGTTGGTTTATCAGTTGTCACAGCTGGCATATTGGTTTAAACTGCTATAGGTCACGAGTCAGAGCCCTCAGTTCTCTGCTGTCAACAAAAATGTAGAGAAGATAAAGATATAGTAGCTAGATGGTTATCCTTTGTTTTATAGCATTCATCAAAGCAGATGGAAATGGAAATCAAATTAAGCTCTCCAGTATTACAGCAGCTATGAGTCTTCCAAATTATGATGGATTGAAATAATTCATGCAAAAGCCCAGAATATCTCATCTATCCCATCTGGTGAGTTTAGTCTCAGGGCCTTTCAGGGACATTATTCAAATGTTTCTGGTAGGAGGTGAATGTAATTGCTGCTTGAGGAGCTATTTGGGAAGGGAGGTTATGATTTCTTTTAATATGATATTTAATTATATACAAATAATAAAGCAGCTTAAATGAGTTTATAATGTTCCTGTAAAAATGTTATGGCCTTTTTTTTCTTTCCTCACTGATAAGCTCTTGCTTGTCTCTTGTTTGTATCATAATGCACTAATGGTGAGTGATACATAGTAAGAAGGAGGTAATGGAAGTCTGCCTTAAATTGTGTGTATCTGTTCATAAGCCCTTAGGTGGGAGGAGAAGATGATGGGAGAGTTAGCAGAGATGTCAGTGGTTAGTCAGTACTGTAGTGGCAGAGACAGAAATAGAATCTAGATCCTTTTTTCCCATGTAAGGTATATGTGACACCTTCTCATGACTAGGACTGCTATTTAGTTGTGGTGGTCATGGATTAAATACTAGCATTGCATGCACGTATTCTCTCCCTCCTATAAAACACAGGGTAGGTGTACTTTGAAAAAGTTTTGTTAAGATAATATCTTCTAATGCTGTAAACATAGAGAAACACAAGATGAATTCAGCTAAATTAAAGACGACAACCTGTTGGGCAAGGAGATACCTTGTTTGGTATCAAAATAAACAGTAGAGGTTGTGTGCTGTTCTATCTAGAAAGTTCTTCCCAGTCCAAAGGATGGCATCCTTACACAATAAAGCAAATAGTTCTATATTCTGCTATTAAAACTGTTTAAAAAAAAAAAAAAGAAAATTTGAAGTTATGAAGGTTGGTTTCTTTCCAGTTTCTTGTTGGGTCAAACAAGCACAAAGTTAGAATTTTGTTTAAGGCTGTCTTGTGGTTAGTGAATGCAGACAGGGAGCAGAAGGTCTGATCAGGTATCAGTGTGCACAAGGGTGGGAAATAACGATAAGCAGTGTTCAGCAGAAGGCTCTGAAATGCACTGAGTGGGTATATGGAGCAAGTTCTATTCCACAAGTGAAAATATAGCAGTATATTTGAAAACTGTGTTTGTATTTCAAAATAGATTATGTTTGTGAGTTATAACAACTTACCAAACTGCCATAGACAATGCTATTTTCTCACTCTGTGTACAGACTGCAATTGTGGAAGGAGCTGAGTATTAAATCATATCCTACTACACAAGTTTAACAGTCTTAAAATTTTATATTTTCTAACATTTGATCTGAATAAACTGCTTTCTGAGAATTGTCTTTTCTACTAATTGATTTGACAGTCTATGCTACTGAACAATGTTGGAAATACGTGCTGCGCTGGTTTTGGCTGGGATAGAGTTAATTTCCTCATAGTAGCTAGCATAGGGTTATATTTTAGATTTGTGCTGAAAACAGTGTTGATAATATAGATATGTTTTTGTTCTTGTTGAGCAATACTTACACAGAGTCAAGGCCTTTTCTGCCAGTGAGTGGGGTGCATAAGAAGTTGGGAGGGGACACAGCCAGGACAGCTGACCCAGACTGGCCAAAGGGATATTCCCTACCAAATAACATCATGCTCATAACTGGGGAAGCTAGCCAGGAGGCAAGATAGTTGCTTGGAAACAGACTAGGCATCAGGGGTTTTTTTCCCTCCACAGGTGGTGAGCAATTGGACTTGTGCATCACTTGTTTTATATATATATGTATTTATTATGATGATCCTCTTCCTTTGTTATACTATTAAACTGTCTTTATCCCACAAGTCTGGGTTGTTTTTTTTCCATTCTCCTCCCCATCCACTCTAGGGAGGGAGGGAAAGTGAGCCAGTGGCTGTGTGGTGCTTAGTTACTGGCTGGGGTTAAACCAGGACAGGTGCACGTTTTCTGCTGTGCATATTTCAGAAGAAAAAATGGTATATATACTGTGTGGTTCTTATGTTATGCAGGTATTGGCTTGAGAGTGTGAAGGGTCTATATCAGGACCTATCATTATGCAGCTCATCAAGGCAACATTTGCAATCCTTGCACTTGCAAAAAGGCAAAGCTGCTTCCAAGACTTTCCTGCTAAGACAGAAAAAAAAGCAGGAAGGATTTTACTGTCTCTTAACAGTTGAGAGGGAGAAAATATGGCATACACAGTGATGGGCTGCAACCTTGTCTGTGTTCCCCTTTCAACTAGGTTGTTTCCTGAAGCTTTCTGCAAGCATTATTATTGAAGACATCTGTGATACCCCACTCACCCATGACTCCTAAAGCAAGGCTATGCACTGACAAGGTAATTTAGCTCACAGGTGAACAGAATATATATTGGAATGAATGGTAACTGGTATTATGGAAATACCTGACACACCCAGCTGAATTAAGGTTCTGCTATGTCATATGACCAGCAAATTCAGAGTAAAAGATAGGCCATGTCATAAAGACTCTGCATTCTGAATAGAAAACCTAAAGAACTGTGAGAGTGATGCAGGCACATGAAGAGTTTGATGGCTGTTTTTTCATGTGAGGTTTGGATTCTTTTTTTCTAATTTTCTAGTTATCTTGTAGTTTTGATTGTTGTTTTTATCAGTTTCTTGTTGTTTTATCAATTTATGTAAGTTACTGCTTTGCTGTAAGCCTACAATGTTTTGTATTTGATTCTAATGCATTGATGAGTGATTGGGGGAAAAAACCTAAGCCAATAATGGAAAGCCAGAATTTTGAGCTTGAAAAGCTTATGACTAAGTCTTAATTTATAAGAACAATTTTTAATGTGATATTTTTGTATGTCTATGCAAGTCCATTTTTATGTTGGCTTTAGTCATCTTGCTGCATCTTAAATAGTGAGGTATATCATAATGTTTTAGTGAAAAAAATTAGATATTTGTGGTTTATGTATAAATAAGCTCGCAGGTGGTTGGATAGACCAATTTTTCTATTCTGTTGGTTTGATTCCCCATGAGAACTCTGTTTCAGAGTAGAATTAATTTAAAAGTGAAAATCTTGCTATAATTCTCATTAGTACCTTCAGGTGCCTAAACACCATTTGAGCTAGTTAGATGTAATATTTCTCTCCAAGCTAGACATAACCTATCAGCTCTGATACAAATTAGCACACTTACTTGAATGAGCTTTTGCTTGAGTGTGATTTTCCCAAAGATCTAAGTAGACTACTATCAAGGACCCCTAAAACTGTTCCCATATCAAAATGTGGTGCCACGAACTGCAATGATGAGTTACTGTTAAAATATTTGCAAAAGCTCTTTGTAGGCAGAAATCCATTTAAATGTGCTGCAGAACAAAGTATTTACAGATTAATGATAATTCTTGGGATATACAGAGGATTCTTCAACTGTAATCTCTAGAGAATTATTACTAAGTAGTACATATTGCTACTTCCATTGATGGATAGAGAAATTAAACTCCAAAAAAGTCAAGGGTTTTGCAGAAAGAGGTCTGCTTAAGCAATTTGGAAAACCTGGTTTGTATTGGTCATAAAGAAAATAACAGGAAAAAAAATCTTGTAGAGAAAATACAATTTGTATTGTTGGGGCTGTTATCTTTACAATATTTCCAATTTTATTTTTTTTTTAAGTAAATGTAATATTTGCATCACATTATATATAAACATATATATAGTTATTGCCTGTTAATATATAGACACTTTTTAAGTGATGGTAATACATTATACACTTTCTTTCCCTGTTGTGATTTGGTGTTTAATATAATAAACCTGTTTAATAATTTTAAGAAGGAACATTATGTGTGAGGAAATCAAAACAGCTGAGCTCAATTTTCTAATCCTTCTCTCTTCTACTTTTTCGGTAGGGATGATGTTCATCCAGCTCAAACTCAGGGTTTTTGGTTTTTTCCAGTCTGTTTTTTAAATCTAGAATACTTTGTGGACAATGTGAAGTTATAAACAAATATTTCCTGATCTCCAACTCATCCAATTGTAATGGATAGTGTCCAGGAGTTTCAGCTTCTCTTTTTTTTTTAACAAGGTATTTCTTGTTCCAGAAGGTACTCAGGAGCTTTACAGGGCACTTAGGGATCTAAGTCTAGGGACCCTAGAGGTCTAGGGACCTCTACAGAATTTTCAGAAATCTATAGGTACATAAATACCACTGAAAGACCACAGTGCTTCAGGTACTTTAGGAAGTGTGCCTTCAGGACCTAAGCAATTACATTTTTGAAAAGCCTATCTTTTGCACTCATATAGTATTACCAAAAAGTGACTGCCTCAAGAAAGTAAGATGAGATGAGGATTTACAATGGGAGGTAAATGTACTTCAGGTCCCACACCATTAGCACCATCTGGAGTAGTATGTCATATGCCACAGGAATGCACAACTGCAGCCACATGGCTGTGCAGCATTTCCATGTGAACTGTCCCAAATGTGGCTACAGGTTGTTGCAAGATCCACTGTACACTTGAGAGAGGGGGAAAAATAGGACTGATTTCACAGTAATGAAACTGTGGACTTGCTAAACTTACTGGATGTAGTTCCAGTTCTGATCATTATTAAACTTCCTTTCATGAGGATGGAAGGGAGACAAAGCTGGAGGCATAAATGTGAAGCAGGTTGTACTATAGCGGCTGCACAGGAATAAGCAGTCTGAATTTTGAAGTATGTGGGGAATGCTGTGCTGATTTCATTGCAATTGTTGTTGCAGGCCAAGATTGTTTTTAGAGGGTTCATCACATGTTTGGTGCTTAAATAAATGAGACCATATGAAAGTTATGAGTCTGAAGATACTGAGCATCAGTCTCAGTTGTTACTTGCTGGCATTGAAGGTAGTGAGTTCAGTATCTTGTTGCAGAGACCAACATTTCATAGTGTACTTCAAAGTGTCTGGTTTTGTCTTGACCTGGCACACGATGATACTTTTTCAAAGCAGAAAGAGCATTTCCAGTGTGAAGTATGCCATAGAGCCATTCTGAACGTGACATTAAATGTACTGATGCTTTGATCTTAGGTTAATATGAAATCAGAGCTCTATTGGCCTGAAAGACCGTCTTGACAAAGTCCCCATCTACCTCATGAGCTTTTGTTTTGCTGGTGATTTCTAGGCCCTCAGTTCATCCCCTGTGATAACTTTTGTGACTGCTGTTCAATACAAAAGTAAGCACAAATGTTTACTTGAAACTTGGGTACACAAGCTTGCTTTTTTTTTTTTTAAAGTTGTGATTTTTAAAAACAAAACTAACAAGCAACAGAATGCTTGCATAAAAATGAAGTAACAATCATGGTGATTTGGTGTGCCTGACAATGCTGTTAATCTGCCTAGCTTGGCAGTTGGGAGGTAAGCTTCTTACAAGTGTTTGTCTCCTTAGGAATTCCCCTCTGCTTAACCAGTGATAAAGAGATGATGGTCTGTTTAACCATAAAGGCTTCTCTACCAGCTGCCTCTATATTTATTAGCACAGTTTCTATTACACAAAAATCATTTAGAGTACAATTACATGTCTGATTACAGAAGTGTATTGTGATATTTTCTGTTTCTTGTGAATTGTTTAATATGAAGCAACCATGCAGAAATGCTTGGATGGGTGAAGTTAGTGAGGCATTTAATTAAGTTGCAAAAGCCAATGCACTTGCAAATGGAATATTGAATGTACTACTTATTTCATTTGTGAAACAAAATTGGTTGTGGATTTAAAGAAGAAAAGGCTTGCAGACAAGCACATCCCTCTAAATTCTAGAGATATGTCATAACTGGTCTACAGTTTGGGTTTAAATTGGAAGTGCCCTGATCTGGGTTTTTGTTTTACCTAGTTTAATAAAGCAAATCTTTTGGTATTTCCACCCTTGATTTTGCTTCATGGGGACCAAAAAAACCCCAAACAAAACCTCTTCCTTTTTCTGCGTAATGACAGTCTGTAATGCTTTTTTAAAAGAAAGCAAAATGTTTTTTGTGCTATGGGTTTTGTGTTTGTTTTTGTTCTGGGTTGAGGTGGTGGAGGTTTTTTGGGACGTGGGGGTGGGAGGTGCATCTGGGGGCTTAGGTTTGGGGTTTTGGGGGGTTGTTTTTTTGTTTGGGTTTTCTTTTTGAGAGAATGGGGCTTTGTGAATTATTTCTATGGTCTGTAAAGGTGTTGTGTGGGTTTTGAGTTCACACAAACTGGGTTAATCTGGGACTGTCACAAAGGGCATATGGTCTGGGAATGAACATATGGTCTGGAAGAGGGCATTCATTATAGTGCTGCAGAACCTTCCCAGCTGGTTTATCTATGGGGTAAACTTAAGAGTTCACTTGGGAAGACTGCATGTCTACCTGGGGAATCAGTATAAGATTTCATTATTTGAGCCAGTATACTCTGCTCCCATTGTAATCTATTTACCAGAACTGTTTTCTCTCAAAAAATAGGTCAGAAATTAAAGAAAAACTTTGGCCAAAAAGACACTCTTTGGAAATAATCCACATGACAGTGAAATTGCTGTTTGGGAAGCTTATAGCCTTGTGAGTTTCATTAACAATGTCTACTAAATACTCTAAAATTTAATATTGTAGATCAGCTGCCCAGTCCTGCAGCTCTTATTCAGCTGACCTTAATAGAACTACGTGCTTGTTTGGGTTGTGTTTTGTTTTTTTTTTGTTTGGAAAAATATTCTCTCAATGACTGAACTTTTTCCAGTAAATGTATTATTGGAGAGGCTGATGATGTTTGTGATGATTCTGTACATTGGTTCTATTTGGCCCATTGTTTGTCTACTGAATGGCAAATAAAGGTCTTGAATTAGAAAATAAAAAAGAATAGAATTTCAGTTATAGAATCAAGGCATCCATCTAAATATCCATGGTTATTCACTGCTTATAAAGTCCTAAGCATTAAAAAAAAAAGAATTACTCTTAGATTATTTTTTTCAGCCTACAGTAATTTACTTCTACTTAACTTCAAATACGTATGTAGAGTCCTTGAATATTCACGTATCTGAGTAAATAAAAGTGTAGCTTTAGGGATCCTTCTGTATTGGTAGATTTTTATAACTAAGTATGCAAATTAGGATTCAAGATTCCCCATAAACACAGTAAATGCAAAATCTTACTGTTACTGAAACAAAAATAAGGCTCCAAGCTTGTGTCTCAGACTCCAAGATGATTTTTCCAGACCCTGCATTTGATGAGGGGGATAGGAGAAAGAATTCCTCCTGTATAAATACAAGAATTTTGATATGGAAATTTTTGTTTCCATGAATATCACAATATTATGTATATACAACTCTTCAGAGTAGGAAAGCCAGCATGTAGTATGCTTATTCCTCTTTTTTTAATGAAAGATTAATGCTTATTTTCATTTACATTGGCTTTATCAGTACTTATGTTCCTTATGTTCTCTGTAGTGAATGCTTTTGTGAAGTCTAAGCAAGTTTGGTGAAAGATCTGATCTTTTATTCTCCCCACTGTTAACAATTAGTGCAAGATAGGGCCCAATATTGCTTACTAAGTCAATATAATCATAGATTAATTCAGGTTGGAAAGGACCTCAGGGCATTACCTAGTCCAGCCTCTTACTGAAAGCAGGGTCAGCTACAAGATCAGGCTGCTCAGGGCCTTATTCTGTTGGGTCTTGAAAACCTTCAAGAACTGAGACTAGGCAACTTGTTCCACTGCTTGGCTGTCCTCATGCTTGAAAGATTGTTCCCTTGTATCCATCCAACCCACTCTTGATTCAATTTGGGGTTTTTTTTCTCTCATCCTTCCAGCATACATTACTGTGAGGAGCCTGCTTCTGTCTCCTTGATTACCTCCTTGTAGGTAGTGGGGAACTGCTATCGAGTTCCACACCCCCCCCCCCCCCAAAGCCTTCCCTTCTCCAGGCTGTATCCAGTGTTCTTTCCTCTGCTTGTCTTCACAGGATAAGTGCTCCAGGACCTGGCTGTCTTGGTGGTCCTCCATTGAACTCTCTCTCTCTCCAGTTGATCCATGTCTTGCTTGATTGAGGAACCCAAAATGGGTCACAGTATTTTGGATGCAGCCTTATGAGTGCCAAGTACAGGGGGGCAATCACTTCCTTCAATCTATGGGTTATGTTCCCATTAATACAGCTCAGGATGCTGTTGGCCATCTTGGCTGCTAGAGCACATCATGGGCTTACGTTCAGCTTGCTGTTAACCAGGATCGCCAGCTCCTTTTTGGCACAGCTGCTCACAGCCAGACAGTCCTCAGCTTGTATTCTTGCACAGGACTGTTCCATCCTAAATGTAGGACCCTGCACTTGTCCTTGTTGAATTTCTTAAGGTTCCTGCTGACCCAAGCCTCCAGCCTAAGTCCTTCTGGATGGGAGTCTTGCCCTCAAGGCTGTTGACTGGTTTTCCCCAATTTAGAGACACCAACCAAGATGCAAATTCAATGGGGGTTCAAGTTGAAATTTTTGAAGCTAAGCTTACAATAAAGTTGAAAATATTGAAGAGCTTTCTCATGATTATTTTAGTATATGGAACTTCATGTTTGGATGTGATTGTGGAAATGTTTTCTGAAACTCTTCAAGGAAGTTTCTAGTGGAGCAAAACTTAGGTTGAGAAGCAAGACATGTTTCTGTCCAGAAACAATTAAAACACAGTTCTTTTTTTAGTAGGACAATCTTTGCATGTTGGTTTTATGTATATACATTAGTAGGTAGACACAGTCGCAGACAGGAGAAATCTGACATATATTTTATGGAAAGGAAATAATCTTCATCTGGAGCATTTCAGTTTGATTTGGCATTTTCGGAATGGCTAGGACATGTAAACAGGGAGATCACACACGCAGAAAACCTGCATGTCAATGTAAAAGCCTCAACATTCCAGTCCTTTGGCAACAGAAGATCCTGCCAATGAAAACTAGCTAGATACCAAAGTAGAACAAATCAACAGGAAATAGCCCATGAGAAAGTTTCCAACAGAAAGCCACGGGGGTTTTTTAGCACAGTGAGTATAAATTTCACAGATTATATGCTTGTTTAGTCATCAAGGTAAATCTGAGGAAGACGGGATCTGCTTAATGGTAACACAATTAGCAAATGGTATAGAGTTGATCAATATTCCATGTATTACCATTTTGCTTTTAACTTTGACTTTTTGAGATGCTCTTTGCCTGCCTGGTATGCTACATTTGTTAATTAAGTCCATCTGCTGAAAGTCTGGTCTGGTACTTTAATAATATGATGAGTTGCTTATTAAAAAAATTGTGCCCGAAAGTGCTACTGTTGATCTTAACAAAGAGAATTTAAGGCAAGTATATCTTTGAAATATCCTTATTTTGCTGGCGATATCACTAAATCTTAACCTGTTATAACTACAGTTCTCCACGTTTGAGGTTTATAGGAAATGGTATGCCATGCATTTCACTATGCAAAATATTATGTTTAACAGAATAATCTTAATCACACTAGCCTTGTTCTGTAGATCATATTACAAAATGTAAAGAAATCCACTGAAACCATGAAAGGGCTTGAATTTTGCAGCTTTGAAACTGCAAGTGAAAGAAGAAACTGCTAATAACTAACTTCACAACTTCTTGGTGAATTCTATTTGAACATGTTAATGGAGACATGGCGTTCTATTTTTTAGGCCCTATTCAAAATGTATATCCTTTACCACTAAATGCAGAAGATTTGCCTGACAGTGTCATGGGCATACTGTTACATTCTTAATGAATATAGGGAAAAGAAGGAAGTAATATTCATGTCATTTGGATCTTTATGTTGTAAGTTGGTTTAGAGTATATATTGCTATTGTATGTATGAATATGTACTACCATTTGACACGCATCCTGAGGCAAAATGATACATTGATATTACAGCCTAATTATTCTTATTGAATACCAAGTACATTTCTGACTTGCTTCTTACAATCTGGCTTCTTCAATATGTGTAGTTAATGGTAATTAGGTAATAGCTTTTAAAATAATGTTTGCTATTCAAGGAATTGCTGTGTCTGGTTCTCCAGAAGCCTTTAGCATTCTGTTGTGTTCATAATTAGTCTGCATGCTGTTATGTAGTTAGTAAAGATAGTTATATTGTACTTTCATGCAATTTATAGCCAAACAACCAGTAGATTATATAGCCTGACATGTAGATGATGGGCAATTATAGTTCACCTAACAATTTGCCTGGTTGTCCTAGGGTCTAGCTTTTCGCATTCTGGGAGATTGTGCTGCAAGCAGAGAATTAGGAGACAGCATGCCATTAAGACTAATTTATTGATAAGTAAACGGGTAGGTGAAAGATTCTTCTACCACCTACCCTGATAAAAATGTTTACCAAAAATAGTGGAACTTCACTAGTAGGAAATACTAACGTTGACTTTGTCTTGCATCCATTTCTGTTTATCAGCAAAACTGAAAAGCTTTTTTTTTAAGGTGTAAATACCTATGCTTAGTGACGGTCACCTATCACCTATCAAAAATTTCCTTGACAAAGTCGAGCTTTGTTAACCTCTTGTCCCATGTGTCACTACTAGGGCCTCTGTGCTTTAAGCTTTCCAAAATAGTTTCATTCTTGAAGGTATGCATATCAGAATTAAGAGAAGCTGTCTTTCCAAAGATGTGCACAGATGTGAATTATTACATTTCTACTCGTAGATAGATATTCTTGTTTATAAATACACAAAAATCCATTGTAAAGAACTACTGAAGTACTAAAATGATTAATGTAGGTGTTGCTGACCCTTTTTGTTACAAGGTTGCACAAAGAGCTGAAATGTGCTAGTTGCAATGATCCTCAGGTCTTTCTGTGATTTGCTGCTTTTCAGAATGGCTTCCATCTCAAATGTATGTTTTTGTGTCCTTTCTTCTTCCTTCCTAGAAATATTGTAATACTCAATTACATTAATATTCCATATGACCATCAAATCATCACTAATGTGACTTGCCATTCTATAAAGATTTTGGCAATAAAGATTTTGCACCACTGTCTATACAAGTATAAATGGCGCAATCAAAGAATAGATCATCTGGTCCTGCAAATGTTGGTAGTTATGTTTAGAGATCTATTATCAGCCTGGGTTTAGCCCCTTAGTATTGTCCCTGTTCCAAATATTCTATTTTATGTATATGATATAAATATATATATCATGTGTGTATATATATGTATATATTTGTATATGGTAATAAATTAAATGCTCTGGTACATACAGGGTAAAATATAGTTGCCTTATCTGCTGATCTTTTCCCCTATAAATTACACAGACTTATTTGTCAAGGTCTACTCTGTATGCAACTGGATGGATAACTGACACTTTGTTGGGGTTTTGTGAAGACTAGCAACCCTTGCAACAAAATTAGTAGTAGTTGGTGAGAAGCACACAGGATGCCCTCCCTCAAATTCTCTTACCTATTCTTAGCTTATATATTAATCATAGTTATAAGCTCCTAATTCAAACTGCTCCTTAATTGCTGCCAGAGAACACTTCATTATCAACATACTTAAGCTTAAAAAATTATATTTGCAGTCATTTTTAACAATAAAATAACTAAATCTTGGGAAGTTGACCTGGACTATAATCATTAAGCAAATCCTGTTTGTAAGTAGATGCATCTGTAACTTCTTCTGTTTCACTGGAAGTGCCTAGATGGAAGCTAAACTTGGCCTGTGTAATTGAGTTTCTGGAGACAATTAGGTTGAGAATTGTATTGTAGATTAAAAATAAGGCCCACACATTGCTTATTTATGACATAGCCTGACTGTACTGTATCGGTAGATATCTGCCCTAATGTCTTTTTGTTTTCTGGGAATATAATACTTTGTATCAAAAACATGAGTAATTTCTATGTTATGGTATGATATCATCTCTATTGACTTCTTTAGATTATCCAAAGAATACATTTGAATATCCTTTGATTCAGAAGATGCATGTCTTTTAAAGTATAATATATGTCATTAGCTTTTAAAGTATAATATATGTCATTAGTATCGTAAATAAGCAACTTACCCAGATGACTATAGTTCGTTGAAAATTCTGGCTATAATGATATTTTTGGTAACTGAGTATTTAGATATACGCCTAATGGAATTTTCAGAAGTGCCTAATTGACTCCTTCCCAGCACTACCCTTCTGCCAAAAGTGTGTTTTGTTGTTGTGGTTGGTTTTTAAATTGAAAACAGTTCAGGTTTATATAGTATGAACACATTTTACTTTGGTTATTCAAAAGTGTCTCCATAATTTCAAGGCACTATTTATTTGGCTTTACAGAGTTAAAAGGGATTGCACAACTTGACTAATCCACTGACCAAAGTTTTAACGGATGCATAGCTAAGGGAGTGTTGTTTGGCATAGATTCAAACACAGTAACTAATTAGAAAACAATGTGAGGGCTAAGGTGATGGCTGAAAAAGCCCTTGTTTGCTAAGCTCTGTTCAAGCAATCATGCATTACTTAATCAGTGTTTAAAGTGACTTTTAGGATGCTACAGCAACATGTATGGCCAAAATGGTCTTTTGGGGAGGGCAGGGCAGATTTTAACATTTCAAAGCAAAGCAGCTGGATTTTTAAGCAATCAGGAAGAAATGAGAGTAAAATAGTCATCTTAATAAAGCAGCAAATCAAAGGGAATCCTTTGTATGCCTACAGTAAGATAATCAGGCTCTCATTAATGATTATTAACTTAATAGGAAAACTAGTTGTGAAGGGGGAAATAGTTGCCTACTCAGAGCTGCTTTGCATCTAGATGTTCAGTAATAAAGTTTGATAGTTCTTGTAGCTAGCTCATGCCTTGTGTATCAGGTGGAATAATGCTCCTGTTAATGCATCTCATATTATAATTTTGTCTCTGCATTTGGTTATCTAGTTGTTTATAATAAAGTCCAAACTGAGCCATGGCCAGGATAATTGAATGTATCTTAAAGGTAGCTAGGATATGTTGCTCAATCACTTGTGTTGTGCAATCTGATTCATGGGAGAGAGGGGGATTTGTGCGGACTGTGAACTTCATCAGTTTTAATCATATGAATCATATCTAAGGAATCCAAGAAACTGAAAATTCAAAGGGCCATTCTTCAAGTGCTTCCTGTTAGTGCCAGATCTTTAATTGCTAGGTTCTATGTTATAAACTGCAACGTTGCTGTGCTTTTTACAGTTAATTGCTTATAGAGACTTAGGAAATGTAATTCAGGTCATTTTTCAGGTGGTTCAGTTCTGCTGAATGCTTTGCAGGAAAATGATTGACAAACCAAGATATTTTAGGAATATCAATATTTTTTTCCAGGAGATATTGTTTGAAAAACTGCTGCTGTAGGGAAATCAATGCAAATTTACATGCTGTTCTACAAAAATTCTTTACTTTAACCAGTAATCAATAAATGTGGTATTTAGAAAAATGTAACACTAGCCATAAGAATTCTGGTTTTAAAATCAAGGGTAAAACAAAAAGACATCCAAAACTCAATCTAAACAAACTCTACCTGTCTGTTCCAACATTTGCCATTCTTAATTCCAGCCTGGTGTCTGAGTGGAACCTCTAGTCATCCTTTCCAAGATGAATGAGATTGGAAAGACAACGGAAGGAAAAACGGGGCGGGGGGGAAGTGCTTATAAACTACAATATTCATATGAGTCCTTCGTGTGGTTTTGGCTATGGAAAATGTCATCCTTTCACCAGATTTGCCCAATGTGCTATCAAAACTCAGAGTTTTCTATCTTTTCTCCTTTTGCCTTTTACTGCAACAGAAAAGCAACAGTGTGGCATCCTGCATGTTAAATCAGTTCATAGACCAGTAAAGATGAGAACAATATGCATGCAGAAGGCTTTAGTAACGCAGCACTTACAACAGAGGAAGAATAATACTAATACTGATCAAGACTCAGTGCAGATATACATGGGAAAACAAAGTTGTGCTGTTACTTTCAGCTATATTTCTCTGTAACCTTTTTACCTGCAAGAACCTAGCAAAACTGTTTGGCATGCCCTGTAACAGGACTGAGAGCTACAATCTAGAAAGAATAGTACAGCAAAAACATGGTAACTGAGTGGCTAAGATGTCTCTTGATCTGTAGTGAAGTGTGACTTTTTTTTTTAATGTCTCTATAAATCAGCCCTATGGTTTTTTTGTAGTGGTTTCAGTTGTTAAGGATGAGATCAGTAGGTCTTGTCCCACACTTGAGGAATTTAAATATTGGTTGAAATATTTGGTTTTTCTTTAGCACATTCCATTGCAGAGCATCTTGTTTTGCTTTTGCCTCTCCCACTTCCTTTCAGAATTGTACCAGCAGCCTACAGGCTTGTTCAGCATTTCAAAGGGGCAATATGCTTCCCAGATCAGAATGGTGTCAACAGGAGACAGTCTGCCTAGTGTCATTTTTTTGTAAGTTGTTTCTTTGTTTACACTGTGAAATGAGAAGGGGGGGGGGGGGGATCAAATGGCGTGCAACTGGCTCCAGTAAATGTCAAATGACAGTAAATGCCTTGTTTATTGCCTGGGGAAGACTGGTAACTTGCTGAATTTCCATTGAGGCTCCTTCATAAAGGAGCAGGGCTCAGATCTCCCTTGGAGCTGATTATGCAATTGATGGGGCAGGGTTTTGGCTTCTGGAGCAGCAAGCTTGCATAACATGGTTTATAATCCAGCGCTACTTTCCCAGCCTGAAAGGACCTTTTTCATAAGGCGTTTTCTATAACAAAAACTGTTTCCAGATTTCTACACAATTACTGAAATAATGGTACCCTAACTCTTAAAACAAACAACAAAAAAACCCCACCAAACCAAAAAAACCTTGTACAAGAAATTCTTGACCTGATCTTTCTGTATATGGGGCACCTTTTCTTTTTCAAATAATGAATCATTTATAAGATTTATTTTTTTTCATACCATGAAGGCAACTTTGTCTTGTATCAACAAGAATTCTGCTAATAAAACACTGAAGAAATTGAATTACACCAACTAAGAATTTCTTGGAGGCCTTAACGCAAATAAGTTGGTTTCTGAGAGTTTCATTCTTCTTATACGACCTATATATGAAAGCATAGGTGACCAGACCTGCAACTAGAATGTTTAGTCGTGTACTTGGGAGAGGCAGGCCTGAATAATAGCATGATGTTAATGCCACAAAGATGATGTCTGTGGAGATGGCTGCAGTGGTGACTTAAGGACAATAGGAATTGGGATGTCTTGTTCTTTATTGCAGCCTAGGGGCATGCATTCTTCTTGCTTTAACAAGAAACTTCCATCTATTATTCTTCAACTCCCTTCATAACATACACTGCCCCTCTCCAGATGCTTGATTACTCTCTGCATGTTTCTGTCCTTACAGAAATGCATGCGTCTCCCTGTTAGCTTGGTTGAAGATTCTAGAGCAGCCAATGAGTGGTATTTGTGTGTTGCAATCCACATCCTACACTGCTTTGTGGCCTGACTGTGCAAATTTATATTCAGGGTCCTTAGGGACAATATGAGGACTCATGCAGCATAAGGTGGCATAAATGTTTATATTACTATTTTATCTTCCAGTTGATGGAACAAAAGAACGGTAGGAAAAATGCATAGATGAAGTCTCCTTGGGAGTTGGAAGTAGACGATCTAATATTCTTTTCCCTCCTGTCCCTGAACTGCCCCACTGAATCTTCATGCCCAACAAGAAAAATGTTCCCAGCTTGTTACAAATTTGGGGTTTGTCTGGGTACTCATCAGTTAGGAGCTGGTGACTTGGAAAGAGCTAAAGTTACATATGCATCTCCCATCATTGTCACCTGTAATTGCAGATTGATTGGTCTTTCTGAAAATAACTTTTGTGGTGAAAAGGTGACACTCTACTATTTCAGAAGGCAGCAATCAGAATTACTTATGTGAGATCACATGAAATATCTATTATTATGTCAGTAGCAGTTATTACTTGCTTTTCTTTCACAAAAGCAGATATGAAAGGTGAAACAAAGAAATGTATTTATTTAAATATGTTGCTGCTTTAAATTGTTGGCAAAAATGACTAAGAATTCTAAATGTGATCGCCAAAGTCCTCGTGCACAAAAGAGGCAGTTTGGACAGCAGTACTGAAAGCTTCGTAACTGTTGCACAAATAGGAGTCATCATATATCTATGCATTGTTAACCCACTGTCTTCAGGCATTGGACTCTGCCAGCAGTATTAACAAGGAAAAGTTTCTACCAGAAAGTTCTCACTACAGGAAAATTCTCAAGTCTCACTTTCTTCATTGTTTCTCTGCTGCCAATAGCTTTGTCACCATCATCTCTGCTGTTTCATTACACAAACTATGGATCACTTTTTGACTCCTTTCCCAATATCTAGATTGTGCCCAAATCTTGAGGTGGTAATCGGAGGGACTGCTGTTTTTATCTAGTGGATTCTCTGACACCCAAGGAGATGATTAGCGGATTAAACACAGTATCATAATGATTTCATTTATGTCTCTCGGATTCACTAAGTGATGATGTTCAGTTTGGATTTGAATGACCAGAAAATGACTGTCTTTCTGAATCAACTTTCACCTCCCAAAGGGGTTGACAAAAATAACCTTAAACCTCAAACCTCTGGCAGGAATTGTTCAGATCTGTATTTTGAAAAGTCAATAATTTGGTTGTAGTAAACAAAATGTAATACGTGGGATCAGAAAATTGAAGTAAATTCTCAGATTATTTTGGATTTTATTATTGAAATGCAAATGCATTCTTAATACCAGCTGAATATAAATCAGGAGGTGTTTAGAGGTTATTAACAACAGTTAAATTTTTATGAGAAACTGCACATCTTTGATTTGTGGCTACCTAAAAGGCAAAACATGTATCATTGCACACAATCTGACTAATCTCCACTAAGCAGCCCTAGTGTTTCATCTACGGGAAACTGGAATATAATCAAACATTCTGTTTATGCAGTCTGTTATTTAACGAACTACTAACCCTAAGGTTATTTGATCTTCGACAGTTTGGGGTAAAGCATCCTCACTGGCAAAATCCACATTAATTTCAGAGTTTTGAACTGCAAGAAGTGTAGGGTCAAGTCTGTTGTACAGGAATGCATTCACTAAATTGTGTATGATTGGTAGTCCAGTTCTTACAGTAAAAACAATTGTAAGCAAAGTTATGTGAATTCAGTTTTAAATTCAGTCTTTCATGTTCTGAAAGAGTCTGCAATGACTAATAATGAAACTAAAACCTCAATCTGAAATTTTGAATTGCCAGATAAGTTTCTGTGTACTCACTGGACAAATAACTCTCACTTTTACCCATTTAAAAGCCCTCAGCTCTGTTTGTCTGGCTCTTTAAGCATAAAATGAAAAAAATTCCCCCCATCTCTCCTTGAAATTGTTCCATTGAGCTCTGGAGCAAGTCCAGGATGGGACAGAATGTGTATAGCTCTAAGGTTATCTTAAAATTATGACTTAAACTAGAAGCACATTATTGATATAAGAATATATGCTGTTAGTAGCCTGCAAATTTTGTGGACACTGTAATATTGATGACTGCAAAGTTTGGATTTTTTTTTCCTTAGATATGGGGGGAAAGTGTTCATGTAGACCAAGTAAATATATCTATAAAAATAATGTTAATCTAGAACTACACCCACACAATGAGCTTGCATCAATGTGTCCCTGAGCGTTCAGCTGCCCAGCTACCAATGTGCTATGTGCTATAGATTTGTATTAGTGTAGCCCCCTGAGCACGCATGCCTCCTCTTTTGATACCTAATATATGTTAGTGTCATATAAATCAGTCAAAAGTATAAGGTATGTTTATTAAAAAATCATTATATCCTCACTTTACATTCATCATTGTACATAGTGGATGCTTCGAATGAAGGTTATTTGAAACAAACAGAATTTGTCTTATCAGTTTATCTAGTTATGTAGCAATCTGGGATAATTCATTGCAGGCAGAAAAGCCACATAATGGTATATATAATGGGGAAAGTTTTTTGTTTATTGGAAAAAAATGAAATTAGCAGCTTCAGAAATAGCCTTGAGTCAGACAGCTAGCTCTATTATTATGTTACTTAGAAGCTAATGTATTATGAACAAGTGCCAAATATTTTTGTGTAATGCAGAGGAGATTAAATGGAAGCTTCTATTTTTGAGATCCACTTTGTAGCGTACATGTAATCAACAGAAAGTCCTAGATAACAAATAGTACACAGATAGCCCTGCTAATTTTGAATAATTATGTAAATGATTATAATCTGAGCATTGTACTTATCTGAGGGATTAAGAATGCATACAAATCAACAGAAAAGTTTTGAAAATGAACTTACAAAAAGTCAATTATAGATTTCTTTTTAAATGACGATGTGGGAGCATAACTCAGCTATGTAGTTTTGTTTAAAGTCACGATCCTAGCATGAGGAAAGAGAAAACTCCCTGATAAGGCTACACTGCATAAATCTAGTGGGTTTGAATCTGGTCAGGTAACTTGCACAGTACTTGGTTGTCAGAGATGACAAAATTTGTGAGTTTCTGAATATGTTTCTATACAATTTTTGGCTAGTTCAGTATGGCTTTATGCTTTCTGTATTATTTCTTTACTGGAAAGGTCAGTGTATGAGGTTGCAGAGCTAAACATGGTAAGACTAGCTTCTCTGGTTAATACACTGCAGTGGCAGCTCCAAACTATTGTTCATTCAAATATTCTCATTTCTGAGACAAATTGCAAAATTGATTTCAAAGATCTCTGTTCTAGGAAATTAAATTAGGTATTTAAACTGATTTGCTTTATTTTGAAATATGACTTGGCATGCTCTTCTTACTGTTTAGAAATGTTGAGGACTTAACAGAAGTATCTAGGATAAATTTCACAGGAATGGGCTTATTTAAAATATTCTCATCCAGGGTAAGTAGATGGTCTAGTTTTGAGTGAAAGAAAGGTGCGGCAAGAGTTGACTCACCCAAAATTGGCCTACTGTCTAATTCTGTGCTTGTGGAGTGAGGGCATAGAAGACATCAGGGAATTTACACTTCTAGCATTGACTTACAGGCTCTGAATATATTTATGTTTTCTGAATAGTTTTTAATTGTTAGTTTTGGATAGGTGAAAATGTTACTGAATTTACAGGTGATTGTTTTACCTTTGTGGGTAGCAGTAGTTACTATCTTGCATGTTTTAAAGTGCCCATTGAAGGCTCCAAAGAACTCACTTAAAGTTAGCATTTTAGTTCCATACGGCACTATCTGTAGAAAAGGATCCCACTCCACTGTCAGTCTCTAATGAAAATCAGAATGGATTGTTGTGGCCACTGGAGGAAGCAATAATTAAGGCTCTGGGAGAAGGAAGGGTACACTTCACAGCTACCTGGCAGAGCAGCAAGTGTGTTAGCACGTTGCTGATTGGAAGAGAACACTAAAGGCAATTACTGCTACCTCATTAAAGGGATTTAAAAACACCTTCTCTAGTACTTAAAACCTTTTCTATGTTGCCTCTGCAGACTTTCTGAAAGTGGTTGAACAAGAAACCAAATTTTGTTTTGTTTTTGTAAGAGTACCATTTAAAACAAAAAACCAAACCCAAAACAAAACAACCTTCTAAATCAAAAACAAACTGTCTTTTCAATAGGTATTTGTTGCTAATTCTTAAGAAGTAAAACTTACAGACACACCTTGTTCCTGTTGGCTTTCAAATATTTACATGCTATTTAAAAAAATACTTGTGAGCCCAAGCAAGTTCAGTTAGGAAGCCTTTGAAAGAATTTTCCCAAGGTGTATTTAATTTATTGGAATTTTTTTTCCCTTATGCTACCAAATAAGTTGTTCTTCATAGAAGAACATTTTTCATACATAAAGACAGTTCTTTATGGATTAAATCTTAAAGCTTTCATTTGGGCAAATACAGTTTCGGTTTTAATGTTGAAGTAGGTTCAGTAGGTTCAGCTTTTTAAGTTTTGAAAGTCAAAACACAACATACTAAATAATGAGGTAGTAGCAAATACAAGATGATAATTCTGCTATTTCTAAACATTTTGATTTTAAAACATGAAAGTTCTGGAGTTTTTCCTTCTAACACATAATCTCAATATTAGAATCATAGAATCATTTCAGTTGGAAAAGACCTTTAAGATTAAAAAGTCCACCTGTTAACCTAACACTGCCAAGGCCACCTCTAAACCATGTCCCTAAGCACCACATCTACATGTTTTTTAAATATATCCAGGAGTGGTGACTCCACCACTTCCCTGGGCAGCTGGTTCTAATGCCTGACAACTCTTCCTGGTGAAGAAATTTTTCTTAATATCCGATCTAATCCTCTCTTGGCACAACTTGAGGCCGTTTCCTTTCATCCTGTCACTTCTTACTTGGGAGAAGAGACTGACACCCACCTGGCTACAGCTTCCTTTCAGGTAGTTTTAGAGAGCAATAAGGTCTCCCTTGAACCTCCTTTTCTCCAGGCTAAACAACCCCAGTTTCCTCAGCCGCTCCTCATAAGACTTGTGCTCTAGACCCTTCATCAGCTTTGTGGTTCTTCTTTGGACATGCTCCAGCACCTCAATGTCTGTCTCGTAGTGAGTGGCTCAAAACTGAACGCAGTATTCAAGTTGTGGCATCACCAGTGCCAAGTACAGGGGGATGATCACTTCCCTCGTCCTGCTGGTCACACTCATTTGAGTAACTGCTAGCTCATCTGAATGATACATAAGAATTACATAATTCTGTCCCTATGAAATTTTGTAAACGCCAATATTCATTTGGATTTGACTCTAAAATTCTTACCAGGTAGTCAGCTAAAGTTGATATTTATTACCAGTCTGTTCATGACTAAAGAATACTTGTGTGATCACTATGTGGTGAGATTCTGGTGTGTTTCTAGAGTATGCCAGAATTTATCCATAGCATCCTACTGGGAGCTAAATAGTGATAGGAACAGAATATGCCTTAGAGGAGCTCATGAGTTAAGATGAAATTAATGCAATGAGAAATGGTAACAGGCAGAAGAGGAGGATCTGAGGAAAGTCAGCAGTCACAGAAATCGAAAATTAACTTTTTTTTATACCCACTTCAAGTGCTTTGTTTAGGCAAATAGGATGTTATTTATTGGTCAAAGTTTAGGAGGATTTTTGCTTCCTCTCTGAATGTAGTAGTTCTAGAGTGTGTTTCTTGAGCTCTTCTTGTGTTGAAAGAGTCTTTGTTTCTGGTTATGAGGCTTTATTTATAAAGGACCAATAATGAAGATGCATATTCTGAAAACAAGGCTTTTTCTATGACCACCTCTTACTCATTTGTCTGGGGTTCTGGGAGGAGTTCCATTTCCTGTGTCTCCCAGGAATCCCCTATACTTGTCCCAGTACATCTGCAAGAGGGTGTGCTGATCTTTTTTAGATGCTGATAATATCTGACATTTAACTGGCTCATTGAAATTCTCCAGGGAACTTCCAAATTGTGATCTACTCCCTTAGCTGCCTAGTTATCTTAACACAATGACTGAGTTTTATCGTTCCTGTCATTGAGGCAGCTACTGTGGTGTCAAGCCAAGAAGGACCATCTGGGATAACTTTGCAGATAAGTTCCAGTGATTTGTTTAGAGATTTGTATTGACCTTAAAGCAACGTTCTCTGTCTGGGCTGTAAAGCACTGTGTGGAGGTATTTGCATCTGAACTTGTTGTTTCGTCCTGTTTAACATACTTTATTAAGTTCAAACTGCACGTGACATTGGTTTCTCCCTTGTGACAGATACACTATTACAAACAGGAAGTCTGCGTCTTGTGTGGTTCATATTTACCAGCATAATTTCTTTCTCAAGAAGACTGTACACACTAAACGTATTCTCTAGATATGTCTCCTGTCATCAGTCCTGTGCTTGAATTGTTCATTATCATGTCTCTAACTCTTGTCTTATGTAACTGATGGGGCTGTTCAGATTGTTTCTAAACAAAGTTCAGAATGGTGTATAATCGTGGCAGTCACACTTACTGAAACATGGATTTCTCCAGTGGTAACGTGTGGCTAAATAATGGTGCTGTTACATGGATTAAATTTACATAACATATTGTCTTCCAAGGTATTTGGTGACAAGACACAGTAGTTACTAGATCAAACCACAGCTACAATGAAGGTGGAATTTCAGTCTCTGGAATGCTAAGACAACAGCTGCAATCCTGTGGGACAATGTAGATCACAAAGTCCTGGATAAAGTTATTTCATTTAAGTGGTTCCGGCTTAGAAACATGCTTCTAGGGCAGGGCTTAGAAACATGCAGGCAGATTAAACCTAGCCACTGAACATTTTGGGGAACTTCTGCAAAGTCTTCTTCATAGAAGAAGTCTTCTTACTGTTGGAATTACATATATAATCTGGATACCAACTTTACCCTGAGAAAACCCAGGCAGCACCAAATAATTACTTTGGGGAAGAAAAAAAAAAAAAAAAAAGGGAAGTTTTTAAAGTAAAGGTGTCTAGAACATTTGATTTCACAAGAAAGAGACGTGATGAAGATTTTATGAAATACGCTTTGGACTTTACTAATTTGTATAAAGCAAGTATTCAGACACTATAATGGTAGGTGAAAGCATAAGCAGATATGCTGATAGGTCCTAAGCAAATTATAACTATTTAGTTGTTCCAGGATCTGGCCCAGCAAAGATTGCAAACCATTGTGGAAACTGGAGCTTTTGAGTTTTACAGCCGAATCAATCTGATCTTCTTAATTTTTATTTAAGGCTAAGGGTCTTTCTGAGTGGTAACGCTGATTTTTCTGGTGGTATCTGCATTTTGTATTTAATTTGCGTACAAGTGTATGCCCAAATCTGCCATCTCTTTTTTGATAACTTCTTCATTTTCCTCTCCTGGTTTCTGTGTTGTAATGAAAACATTGCTAGATGGCCTAACCTCCAGATACTATTCCTTAGTGACAGCTGGAAAATAGTCTCTCCAAGAAGTACTAGGCAAAACAATAACCCCAAGCTTTAGCTCCAGCTAAAAGGAACGTAGAAGTTTACAGCTACAAGCATGTTTTAATTTAAGTAGGCGGCTACCAACTGTTTCTTTTTGAGTGCTGCTATGACTTTTCCCAGGCATTTCACAGAAGTAAATTCCATCGCAGGAGGAGGTCTGATCTGACTGCAAATTTCCTAAAATATGGAAAGGAAGAGATAGGCTACAGGGGGAAAGTAAGTTATTTTCTAGTCTGTACTAGCAAACTAAGCCAGACTAGGGCACAGATTCACGCGCTGACCCTTCGTCATCCATGCTATTTAATTGTTAGCATGCTCACTGAGGCAGTTCTGGCCTGCCAGCAAGCACTCCCCCAGGCAGTGTAAAAACATGGCTGGGGGGTAGGGCAGGGCAGGGCTGGAGTAGGTTCTGGCTAATCTTATTTACTTGTGTATACATAGGCACAGAGCCCAAGAGGGGAAGAAAGGCTTATGCAGGTCCTAAAAGAGAAATAAAAAGATGCTAGAGAGAGAAGACAGCTAGGAACAAAAGAATTTTTTTAGATTCCTTTTTTTACTTAGACAGAACAGGAACCTCTGAAGTGGTTAGGAATTTTGTTTACTGTCTGTTGCTTATAGATTAATTTAAAAGTACTTGACCATTTGTTATGCTTGTTTTGTTTAAGGATTGCAAGTGCTTGTCTATACTGAAAAGCTAAATCATGAGGTTTCTTTACTCGGCTCCCTCAAGATTAAAGGTACCATGAAATGATGGTCAGGATAAGATATTTTGGCCTAAAAAGATTAAGCTCTTTTTCCTACCAAAGCACCTGCATAAATATAGACAAATCCAGAATCAACAGAAGATGTAAATGTTGTATGATGTGACTTAGCAAAAGCACCGATGTCAGATCATCAGTGAATATTTTAATTTCAACTCCTTTTTGTCTTTATATAGATATGAGTGCCATTATTAGTGAGGTCAGAAATTTGCCTGCTTTCCCCTTATTATTATATATTTTCAGTTCAGTTCTGAGTAGCTGTAGAAATTTTTCATATATGAAAGTGCAGGTACGTTTATGCTGCAATCCTGTTACTTTTATTCTGTAGCACATGTAGACCATAAATATAGACAATATCCTACTCCTTTGCAACTCTCAGCCCATTAAGTTCCAAAGTGAAACATTTCAAAGATGCTAGAAATAATTTTCAGGAACTAAATATGAATTAATATTAATTAAACACCAAGGCTTGGCATGGACACCATGCTCTAAGCACCCTTCTTTTGATGGTATTACAATATGGAAACTATCATGAAAAAATGATAGGACAGATCTTTTTACTTTATTTAAAAGATAAGTAATTTGAAACAAGACTTGATAATTAGGAAGCAGGGAATAGCTGCAATTTAAAAGGAGTGGTACTATCTGTGTCTGACTACAGTTTTGCAACAGCTCTAAAAGAACTAGAAGCTCCCATGGAAATACATTGGGAACCTGAGTGCATAACCCCCTTAAACTAATAGCCTAGTGTTCTCAAGGGAGTAGAGGGGCCTGGAAGGAGTGAACTGTAATCCAATTTTCATAGATTTGTGTACTACAGTTATCTCTGTAGTGTCTGAGTACATTCCTGCAAGCTACTGCTTTTCTGTCAGCTAGTAAGTATCAAGAGTGTGTCTTCAAAGAAAAAAATAGTAGGCCCAAATCTTGTTCTCCAAATGGTATAAATAGGGAATATTTTCAGCAACACCACCTAGTCTATGTAGAGAAGGGAAGAATCCACTTTGTGACATCTCTTCCATATGTCAGTATAACACACTGGAGGTGGGATTTGTTTTTTTTAATTGACGTGCTTGGTATCTCATTTCAGTAACTGATATGAAATTCAAGTACAGTAGAAGAGACAGTAGTAGCCATGCATATACCTATGGGCAAGCAGACTTGTCAGCCTGTTACACTGGTACAGTTCTGAATGAAGTACTCGGTAGCAAACCAAAAAGCAAGACCAGAAAGTCTACTTCTTGTATTGCTGCGTGTTTTAGTGTGCTCAACTGTTGTTGCAAAGCAGATTGAGGAATTTGGATTCCTCACGTACTTTTAGGTTGCAAAATTCATTTGATACCTTCTCCTGCCTTTGACACCAGATGGGGTCTGAAAAAGGCTTCACCATCTGTGTTTGTGTTGGCTTGGTCTTTGCATGTCTAGTGGGTAAGTCCCACAAGTATTTCTCTGTGAATAGTACTTAAGAGTCTTAGCTGATGCATTTTTACATGTTTCATTGTCTCTTCATGTGACAAATGCACTGAAAGCTTTTAACACGTCCCAGATATTTCCATCTCTTGTTTTAGGGAAGTATAAAATAGGATGGTTAAACTCTCCATTGTATCTGATGTTGTTGAGCATTCTTTGAATTTAGTAGTAATTCCTCACAGCATTTATGTATAAAGATGCTCTAGAAATCTCTCTGTCCTATGTAGAATTTCAGCTTTTCTATCCGTATATTGCATTTTAAGAGACATGTAATGTAAACAGTTTTCCTGGTTGCAAAAAATACTTTTGGAGTCTCTGGGACGTGTTTCTACTCATGATATAGCCACATTTTACCTTTCTGATGTGGTAAACATGTCTGGTAAATCAGGAGGCTAGAGATTCCTTACATGCAAAATCATTGCAACAGCTGGAACAAGGAAGGGAGCAAGCTTTGTCAGGGAGTAGTTTTGAGGAAGCAAGAAATTTGTGCCTGGAGAGTCTTAGTAATAAAGGAATTTTCCTGACTAAACACTTAGTGGTACTTCAGGATAAGACCTCTGCATATGACAGGAATGGGCATGCTTAATCTTCAAAGACCGGAACCTGGCTTGTATTTGGACCGGGGGATACAAGTTGGTAAGTACACTTAAGAAAGTGAAAGAAAAATCATTTTTAAAAACATAAGAAAATTTTGTATATATTTTTAATTATCAAGATACTTTTTAGTATTAAAATGGACCATAACTTTCCTTCTTGCATATTGCAAGTTCCTAATAAAGGCCAAACTACTCAAGGAAGTTGAAATGTAAATGAGAGTCTCACACAACCTTGCTGAATGCTTGAACATATTGAAAATGCGTATTAGTTTCTTGACATGCTATTAAGTCTGACAGGTTGACTTCACACTGATTTCTGTGGAATCTAGAATTTTGCTTTGTATGTGTACAAGCTGCAGACACAAATAAACTATATGCTTGTTTAGACACTGTCAAGTAATTTTCCCAAGAAATGTAAAGCATGAATGTCTTTCCAGGAAATTCCTGTTAAATAATAGCCTCTCTATGAATTTAATCTTCGAGAACTGGAACATTGTTGAATAGTACTATATTGGTATAGGGACAAAATGGTGGACTATTGAAGCAGTTTTAAAATGTAAATACAGCTTTCCTTTCATGTCTAGATCTCTCTCTTAAAGATATCTAATTTGTGTTGCAAAAATAAAACTACAACAAGTAAACTGTTTATAGAAAAAGAAAAACAAAATTGGAACCATATGTTTAGAACTAAGTTATTACTGCTTTCACAAATGGTTTGTTGTACAGCTTTTTCAGAATTACCCCAGATAAGTATTTTGTTGATGACAAGCTGGAATTAAATTAGGATAATACACCCTGCATTATTAAAAAAATAAAGTAAAATAAACAAAAGTATCTTTCTGGCTAAAAGCTAGTTGTCACCTTAAAGAATTTTTGGTTTAGGTTATTAAAGCACTCAATAATGATTGGCTACCCTTGGGAGACATTTATTAATATTTTATTCCGTGTAAACATCTGGATTCAATTTAGCCAAAGAACATTGTGAGTGAAAACTGGCCTCTCTCCAATGCACTGCAATAGGTGTCTGGAGGTTTGAATACTTTGTTTGCATTACTCTTCTGAGATAAAATTTACCATCAATCCAACTAACTGAGACCAGTAAGTGCCCTTTAATGCTAAGTATCTTAAGAAAAAACAGAAAATAAAATTCAAGTTCATGTGCAGAATGCTGCTACAGTGTAATAATTGTAGGATTTGTAATAGAGGTGTACAAAAACATTTCAGGAATCACTTTGCAAAGATACAGCAGTAAAATAATTTCTGATCCTGGGTAGTGGAAGTTTTCACTCTGATTTGAATTTTGTTGTTTGCCATTTGATGTCATAACAGAAATATGACAAGCTGCTTTGCTAGCCTTTGGCAAACTCCCAATTTATTTCTTCCAAGAGCAAATTAACTTTGACCTTTATGACCAAATCAGACAAATACCAAGCATCTCCCTTTGAGGTATTGAATGCTACATGAAAAGGAAACGCTGTCATGAATCCATGAAGAAAATATTCCTTGATGATCATAACATTTATGGTTTTGTCTATGAGCATTAGTAACCATGAAGGACACTGATATTGTTGATTAGTTAGTGAACAAATTTAATACTTTACCACTATAATGTAGCTGTAACTTCAAAGTGATGGGCCTTCTTGATTGAATTTAAGTTGTATGGTCAAGTCGTGTTCACTTTGCAATTTATAAACAACATTGGAAGCTGTTCCCATACATAATAAAAGCCTTTTGGGGAGTAAAGGCATCAGGAGAGGTCTAGCTGAACATGCCCATATGAAGCTTCTCTGGCTTTGAGCATAAACCACTGTAGTCAATTTTCTATCCTGATTCCTTGCAATTTTATAGTCCTTTGTGTCAAGGAAATCAAGTAATTGCATTTCAATTTGTAAAATTATGATATGTTAATATCTTACAGGTTATAAAGATTAATTTTGTAAAATTTTCTGATTGTGGAAAGTGTTACTTGAAGGTTTAATTAAGCACTGTTACATCCTCATAAGGTATGCAGTTAGTATTATGCAGTTGCTTAGACTTATACACAGCAGTTTGGGCACAAATCCTGCATGCTCTATCCTACTTCCCCTAGTTTTTGGACTTTTGTTATTGGGGCGTGAATCTGTTGCCAAAACATAAATGTCCATTGCCATCATGATGAGGTAAGATATTTCACTTCTTCTCTGGCTACCCATTCATAAGGGAACAGATATCCTTTATGCTCTCTGTTATATCTAAATACATTTTTAAAAATAATTTGAAGCAGTATATGTTTCACAATCATTCTAAATATGAAACAGTGTAGGTGTGATCCTAGGATCCTACATGCTAACTATCCCAGAAGGCCAGAGGGATTCTTCTGAGTCAGCTGGTGAATCAGAACAACTTCTGATATATTTGCTCAGATGTGCTGTGTCACTTTCACTTACAGTTCCAACGTTAGTAAATATTTCTACAGTTTCCCCTAACTGGCAGGAAAGAGAAAATATAAAAATAATAATGCTCAAAAATCAAAGAGTAAATATTAATGCAAAGGGCTCCATATTAGGTTTTTTAAAATATCTTTAAAAATTGTATGGTATAGCAATATGGATGTGCAGAACATGGATATGGGATATATTTTGTGTGCATCAGCTATGTGAATATCACTTGTCATGGATCTTATGAGGGGTTTTTCTTTAAGATTTTGTTTACAAAAATAATCAGTCCAGATTTTTGAAGCATAGTAGAAATACATTCACTTTTTGAGTGTCCCTCTGCAAGTTTCCTTGGCTTGATAGAAATCATAGCCATCAAAGGCCAGTGGAAAGGTTGTTCTTGGCCTCCTTCCCAGTTTGTAGTAGGTGAAGGTCCATGTGACATTGGTATCCAGATCCCTGTAGGGGGATGTGTGTGCATACATGGACTATATAAACCATAATAAATCACTTGTTTCAAACATAGTTGATTCTTTTTTCTTGGCATCTGAATGATTGAGATTGTGCTGTATTTACTTTGTCTCTTCCTAAATGTTGTATTGAAAAGGAACAGATTCTTCCCTGCCCTTTTCCTCCTATGACTCCTCTGAATTCATTTCAGTATTTTTATTTCTAAGCTTTTTTTCAGGTTATTCAGAGGTATAATGGACTAAGCTTCCAAAGTGGTGTGGTGAGCTGGGCAAGACTAGAGATCCATTTTAACAGTATTGTGCCAAGACAGCAGATACCTGTGTGCCCCTCAGTTTTTAGTTAAAAAAATAAGAATGGGACAGTTCAAAATTGCATTCTTTCTCTATTAGTAGTGCTTTTAAAAAAAAAAAAAAAAAAAAAGAAAAAAAAGCCAAACCAACCAAAAAACCCCCACCATTTCTGTACTCTTATTTTGGTTCTTTTTACTAGTTGGGTCATTATGGAGTTTCAGGTTTTACATTGTCCTTCAGAAAACTATTAATAATATCGGCAGTGGCAATATTTCAGAGATAAAAGTATTTCTTTTCAAGTTTTATGCATAGGTTGTAAAATGTAATTGAATTGCGGAGACTCCCCCCCCCCCCCGGTATCTTGAAGTATTTCAGATGAAAGCCCTTTTTTCAACAATTTCCCCACAATTATATAAGATCTCCACCAATCGTATTGATCAGTATCCATAACAAAACTCCAAAACAGTAGACGTGCCACAAATTTCTTATTTCTCAAAAGTAAGGCTAGAAAATGGGACTGCAAACAAGCACCAAATCTAAGCTGAAGAAAACAACAGTAACTGCTCCAATATATGAGATTTGAATGTGACAGGCTGAGACTGGCAATACTACAGTAAAAAAAAAAAAAAAAATCCTCTTTTGGTGAGAAAGAAAATCAGGAGGGCTTGTTGATGTTTTTGAACCACTACACACAACAGTGGAAGTGCCAACCTGATTACTTCCTTAAGTATAAATGAAAGCAGAATAAATAGAACAGACAGACAGAGATTCTTTGCAAGTCAGGTCATTTCCAGCTATAGTCTTGCTTCCCTGTATTTTGTAAAGGTACTTGAATTCATCTGTTCAGGGGATTGCCCTAGTTATGCAAGTACTTGTTATGGAAAGACAACACTTCTGTTTACACTGGTATGACTTTCAACAAAGGTCAGATGCCTCCATGCAAGCTGTAGCTTTTTATACAAGGAGTTTGCAGGAGGTCTCTAGCTCTTGTCACTGTTAACTAGTAGCTTTAGCTATCTGCCAGGGGCTGAAAGTCTTGCCCATTTGGGGTTAAACTCTTTGGATAATCATACAAAACAAACAAACAATTTTGTTGCCTATAGACAGACTGAGGAGCTAGCTGGCTTAGTTCTTGCTTCCTTCTTGCTACACAAGCCACTGTCACTTTCAGTTTTTATGGAACTTCATGATTTCAGCACTCCCTCCCTGACAGTGAATAAAACAGCATATAGCACATGCTGTCTGAATATCTCAGTGTCTAATTTTAAATATGTTTTTCATTGCCATCTTTGTGTCTCTCTTTGCAGTAGCTTAAATGAGGTCAAAGATTTTGTGTCTACAATGCAGCCTAATGTATCTGAGTAATCTAGTCAGCAATTTAATATGGGATTTAGAGGTCTTCAATCCCTATTTTTCCTCCAAGTGTCCATTGGTTTAAAAAAAAAAAAAAAAGTAAAACTGAAAGCTATATTATTGGCTGAGTGCACATTTTAGCAGGCTTCTGATTTATTTATTCTATGTGACCTGGCTGTGTGTCTGGAGCTATGGAGATCCTCTCAGTGCTTCAGAATGCTGGCTAGAGAAAATGTGAGGCATTCTGCTAGTATTAGACAGATGCAGGTGCTGTGTTATGCAGGGACCTATGCAGTGTTTTCTTAGAAGGAAGCAGTGTTTGCTCCAGCACACTAGCCCACATGAGGTCGTTGCTTTGCCTCTGCTCCCTCCATTTGCATACACCCCATTGAAATCATGCTTTGTGAGGTATAATGTGAGCAAGAGAAAGTTTGTTTTGTTTGGCTTTTGTCACTATTAATCAAGAGAAGGCTGGTGTTTGCACCGCCATTCTTTCTGAAGCACAGAATCCTTGATTATACTTTTATGTATTTTTGAGGTGACATAATCCCTGCGCTGTTTTTTTTTCTGTATGTGAATAGCACTTTAAAAAAAAAAAAAAAATTGTTTCTAAAAGTGGGATAACATATCACTTCAAGATCTTTGCAAGATCTCTCTATTTGGAGGTTTAAATTTAGAAACTTGTGCTGTCATCTTAAAAATTAAAAAAAAAAAAAGTTGCTTTTCATCTGCTTTCCCTCTGGCTCCCAGGAGTCAGTCTCAATGTAGCAGACACTGCATTGCTATTTCCTTTTTAAATCTAGGACAGCAAAGCTATGACACTTTTCAAAGTTCTGATGTCCTTGTTAATATTTCTTTTTACTGTGAGCGAAGGTAAAGCTGACGCAGGAAGTGTCCTACTTTCCAGTTCCTAATTCCAGCAGAAAACCCTTAGAAAACAGAAGTTTGACAGCTTCTTGTATTGATATATATTAAATCATGTATATTGTAGTGTGTAAAAGCTTTGTGCAAGATGGAAGAGATAAAATGCAAAAGTATGACAGTTTATGATCCAATTATGATGTAAAATATTCTACTGCTACTTTTGAAAGAATTTCAAACTTTCACAGTCATTTAACTGAGATGTATCTGCCTGGTATGTGAGCACTAGAAACCTTTTAATGGCTCTTCAGTACCAGAAAGACATTGACATATTAGAGTTAATTCAGTAAAAGGCCACTAAGATAACCAGGGGCTTGAAGTACATGATACACAAGTAGAGGCTGAGAGAACTGATTTATTCAAACCTGAAGGAGGAGAAACCTTATTGCTCTCTAGGTCTATTTAATGGAAAGGTATAGAAAAGACAGAGGGTGACTCTTCCCGGGGCTGTACAGCTATAGGATGAGAGTAGATGCAAACTGGAACACAGGAAACTACAATTAAATATGAAGAGAAATGTATTCACTGTGAAGGTGATCCAACACTGGAACAGGTGCCCAGAGAAGTCATGGGATCTTCATCCTTGGAGAACTGAACAGGACAAAGCCCTGTTTGACAAGATCTACTTGCACCTGCTTTGAGCAGGGGGGTTGGACCTAAGTTCTGTATTTCTATGACTGAGCAAAGCTACTACATTCGATACTGGGTTTGCCACAAGAATAGGGCAGTATGTCCTTCATGTAAAAAGCTTACTTATTTTTTTATAGTTTCTCTGAAAATGGGGGACTCATATGTACCAACTATGGATCATACTTCCTCTCCCTTCTTCTCTGTACTCATGCGGCATTAATAGAAATTGGACAAATAATACAGGAACAAATGACAGGCTAATACCATAATGCTTTTGCAAAGGGTTTGACCTGGCCAGCAGAGCATGTTAAAACCCTATTTGTGTGTGACTTTTGGTCCATGGTGAGGAACAGTGGGGTTATCAATGGCAGCGTTTTGAATTCAGCAGAGCAAAGCCCTAATGAGATCTGAGTTTTTAACCACTGATGATAGGAATGTGTGCCTCGCACGTATATTCCTACTTTCAGCTATTTCATATCACCCAATGAAAATCTCTCATAAATGTAAATATGCACTTACACACTTTTTTCCTAAATTTAATCTCAACAATGTTTTTAGCTGCTGTTACTGCCACAGGGAGTTAATTCAAAAAATGAAAGTGAACACAGGAAATAAAATTCTACATTCTGATCCCTGTGCTTCTATTTTTATCCACTGTTCAGTCAAAACCAGTTATCTCTACTACTGCCATGAGAAGCAAACCTAGGATAATTGTATTCCTTCCCCATTGACTGCAGTTCGTAATGTTTACAACTTATACTAGAGGGAAAAAGTTTTATATATATACCATTAGAGCTATTGCTTTCCAAAATGAAAGATTAATAGCTCTTACTTTCTTCCTATAAATCACTCCTTTTAACTCTTCTCCAGTATAATTGTTTTCTTCACCTTTTCTGCCACTCAGCAGCAGGTAAAGTTTTGGACAGTATCTGCAAGCATTCTGGAGAATCAGCAAATCCCACAAAAACATTTTTACTGGAAACTGAAAGTACAAAATATTCAATGAACTTTTAAGGATCATCCACAAAAACATACACATAACTGTCATGTATCTAAAAATCCCCCCCCCCCCCCCAAAAAAAAAAAGGTAAAAAGGTAGTGTTGTAATAAGTATTGGTGGTACATTTGAAGAGGGGAATTTTCAACTCAATTCCTTTTATTTACTTTTATTAGATTGAGATAGCATTTTCAAAAGTTTCACTAATATAGGATATTAAAGCTGGAGACAGGAACTAAGTAATTTGGAGTCTAAATTTCACTGTTTAAAAAAGAAACGTTTATTTGAAGAAAAGTGAGTGGCTCTTGGAAGAAAATTTGTTTATGCATAGTAGGGACATTTTTACTATGGGACAAATGCTGTTTTCCTACATGTTCCCTGACCTTGGTGGGACTACAAGAGTGCTACTGAATTCCTCAGGAGATTATTTTATTGTTATAGTGTTGTTATCTATAAGTGCTGTATATATAAAAGGTTAGATTCTACATCTGTACTGTGATTATGCTCTGTCCTTATCTATGTAAATTAGGAAGTCAATATGAGGGTAAAAACAGTAGAGGGAGGAAAGAGTTGTCATTTCAGAATATAGCAGGTATTCAGGAGGTGGCAATAGCCTTAAAAATGAGAGTGCAAAAAACCAAGGCAGAATGCCTGCCTTTGAAGGAATAGTATCTACGTGGCATGATGCAGTTTTTCATTTTTAAAAACTAACATCTGTCAGAGTACTAGCAGTGGGGGGGAAAAATGGAACTAATCAGGCTGGGGGATTTTCTCTTTCTCCAGCACACTTTCAAAATAGAGATGAAAACATTGCTGAGTTCTGCAAATCAAATACACCTCTATGCAATCCTACTAAATCAGCAGAATTGCATCATGATTTAGTCATCCCTGCAATTTGGACTACATAACATTGAGTTCAAGGTGCTCATATATCAGGGGAATAGATATGTCACCCTTGGAAGATACTGGTATGTCAGCTAGTTTGCTTCAGGGTCACAAGTTGACATGGAACGCTATTTGGAAGGCCTTCCTTTGGGAAACTCCCTCTTGAGTATGGGAGTTCAAAAGGAAATATTAATAAATGCATATACTTGTGAAGGCAGGGCATACTCTGCTGTTCTGCAAAATGAGAAATCAAGGGAGATCTATTGCTGAGAAAGCATGTTCTGGGAGACTTCACTTTTGATGTTTTATTTCTGCATTTACTAGGATACAAAGATTCATTCTAGATACCTTGTCAAAATTACATATATGTGCTTTAGAAAGTATATGCTCCTATAGAGGCTAATCATAGTATATAACTCTATGCAATGTTATATGCCACTTATTAGGCATCATATAAATAACCCTTCTTTTAAGCAAACTTTACTGATATACCTTGGAACATATGCTGAGGAGAAAGGATGTGGCTGAAATAAAAATGTTAAGGTTCTGAAGGTAAAATGTATAGAGTAGGATTTATTCAGACAAAATGGTAAGTGGGATGGACAGAGCTTTTGCTGTGACTTGGGACAGAATTTAGCTTAAAGCAGGATACAACTTGGGGTATGTGGCTATGCTCATGTAAGAGTGACCCCAATGCCCAGATTATCTCTGTTACTACGCTATGTTGCTCTTAAAAGCAAAGTGGAGGAAGTAAGTAGATACGGTTCTACTGTCTTTTAATCAGTTTATTAGGATCAACCAAACCAGTGTGAGGGACTTCTGTTGCATGTGACCTTTCTCTGATACATAAACTGGAATTGCAACTTCCTGTGCAAACTCCCATCCCTGTGCACCTACGTAACATTGCTGTCTGTGTCAATGAGCTTTGACTCGCCCATAGTCCACAGACTGACCTTTTTCACAAGCTGACTATAAAGAAATTAAAATAGACTGCGTATTCAGTTCTTCTGGCCACTTGCATGGGTCAAGATAAGTTTAACGGCTGCAACATGCCAAGCTCAGGTTCTGTGAAAGGAGTGTAATGCCAGCAGGGAAAGAATGGTAGAAAACATTTAGCAGTAATTGAAGCACAGTTGGCTTACGCATTTCAAGATAAATTAAAGGTATTCTGACAGCATCTGGAGGTCCTCTTAGGAGCTCCTAGAATCTCTGAAAAATAAATCTAAGTAAACTCTAGGCTTTAAGCTTTCTCTGCAGCGGACTGTACATGTGTAGTGTTAAAGATAGCGGGCATTTTCATGGTTCTCTCTTATTTTTATCCTGTGTGTATCACATTATACAGCTGTCTGCAGTCGGTGATATGAGCAGAATATATTGAGAACATATTTTCTTAAGAAGCATTTTATGTTAACATTTTATCTCATTGTTAACTTTTAAATTATATTGTTTTCATACTTGCTAGAAAGCATTTAACATGCAGATTTCTAAGTATCATTGCTCTTCTTAAATCCTGATTCACGCTACAATATCTTGATGGTGTAATAACCTAGATTAGGCCTGATACTTATTCTGCTTGGCTTTTAAGTTAAACAAGTTTTATGAGATTCTGTCCTCTTTCAGCTGCTTTTCAAGTTGTCAGCTTTCATACCACTGTCCAGTTTCTACCAAAGTGATATAGGTAGGGGTTTTTTTCTTACTGTATTTATGACAGTAAGTGATCAGATGCTACAAGTGCTCAAATTTCAGAAAGGAGGCTGGACTCGATTGGTTTCACTGCTCGCAGAGAGAATGTTTGTTAGTAATTATGTTTTCTTCTCATACCAACAAAATACCCAATATAAACACAGTTGTATTAAGTGTGGAAGTATAGCTAATATAACTTGCAAAACTACTATGTGGTATAACAGTTCAGCCTTTCTAACAGACCAAGCCTTGCCAGGACTAAATCTTCATTAACGACATAACCTTTGCTAATGTGGCTTCAAACATATCTAGCCAAATAGTGCAAGATCTTACATTAATAATAGTGAATAATCTGAGGTAGCTAACAGTTCATTGTGGTGTGGCAGAAGCTTGATGGAGTGCTGACAAATGGGTAGCAAAAAAGACAGACGATGTTTCCAGAAAATGTGAAGTGGTGACATTGTTTTCTATTGTGGATTTGACTCAGAAGATTGGAACTTGACTTTTGGCCTTCATATCCAACACTTGTTGGCAGCATATCGCTGTGTAAATAAATCTGTTTAGGTCTTTTATTCTGGTTAGTTTCCCAGGTCACGTCAAAGTACATGAAGTACATGTTAAAAGGAAAATGCCCTTTATCTTCATAATAACAATAAAAAATGCTTTAAATGTTCTTCAGTCTGACATACATAAAATTAAGAAATATGCATTGGATACGGTTATATTTAGTTTAAACAAACACTTGTACTTTCTGTGGGAAATAATGGGAAAGGTTATCTGTATCATAACACAGCTCAATATTTCTGCTTTGTATGATGCTAAGAGATTAGGTATTCTTGCGTGGCATACTTGAATCTATCCTGGTTTAAATTTTGAACCCTTGATATGCCCTTCTCCTTGTAAAAAAAAAAAAAAAAAGGGGGGGGGGGCAAAAAAAATGCTGGAAAAATATAGAAGAAATACAAGTTGTATTTTTGCGGGAAAATCAGAATTGTGAGATGCGATTCAGAGATTTTGATGACAGATGGGCAGATAAAGTTCACTTGTAGGCATTTTCTTGCATTATAAATGGTGATACATTGGCAATCTCATAAATTTCTACTATAGAGTGATATACTAATTACAGGATGTGAGCATGTTCATTTGTAACTTGACTGACACAGAGAAAAAGATGATTATAATAAATCAATACACAGAATTAAAATAAGATTATAGCAAGTAATATGATGTTCACAAGGTCTTTGTCTTGATGGATACTGCCTCCATATTCCCTTGGAAGCTTAAGAGGGTATGTCTTTTGTGCCTATATGTTTAAACTCTGACTTACATTTGAAGATTTATGTTATGGCCATCATGTGTGGGAGGAATTTGTTAGTATGACAAACAGATTCTTTGAAACATCACTGAGTCATTACCCAAGAAGTTACTAATTTGTATTGTGAGCTGTTCCATTTGTAGGCGCTGTAAACTCAATGTAGCCAGAAAACTGGAGAACACTATGCAATAGACTGGGAAGTGATTACACTTATCATAATCTCATCTTCCTGTGTGAGCTATATGAAAACATTCCCTCCATCCCTCATGATTAATTTATAGATGTGCAATATATTTTACCTCTCAAGTAATGAAATTATTTCAGATCTTACTGTGGATGAAATTAGATTGTGGTCACTAGAAAGGAGACCACATTCAGGTTATATGAAGTCTCAAACCTTATTACTTAATCACTTGTAAGTTCTTCAATACTGTTTTTAAAAAGAGTATTACTTTCCTATTTAAATGATGCTGTAGGCAGAGGTGCAGATGCTACCACTGTTCCCCATTTCTCAAGTGATGAACCTAACACAGATTTGCACCACGTTGAACAGAAGTCTTAGAATATAGAGAGACCAGATAAGGTCTATCCTGTACAATGTCTTGCTCTAGCTTAGAAAGTCCCTTCTCATTGTGCAGACTCTTATACACTATTCTCAAAATTGGAACTTGCCTGTAAAACCCCCGTATAAAGGTTAGTAGGGTAAAGTGAAAACCTGGATGTTGACAATGATTTAAATTTTCTGCTGTTCATACCCAGATATCCTTGTCAGTGGTCCTTTCTATTTCTTCACAAGTTCCCCTTGTTTCCCTTTTATCTAGTCAGCTTTTCACTAATATGTAGAAGATAAGAGAAGTAAAATATGATGAATTGTGCAGTAACTGAGGGAGTTAATTCATAGCCCCTTAAATGTATGGCTTTAAGATATATTATTCCTGTTCTTATTCTTTACTTAATTCCTGTAGAGAATTAAGGGTATGTGCACAGTTAATAAAGTAAATTACAGGTAGGAATCTCTTTCCAGTTGAGAGATTCAAAGACTTGAGCAATTAGTCTGCCTGTTAGGTTCAAATCACTAAAGCCATGGAGATTCTAACGCAGGCTTTGTTAGAAATTCTCCTGAAAATGGAAAAGGTTTAAAGCAGTTCTTTGGCTCATGTTTCAGTAAAATAATATAATAAAATAGAACTTTTCCTGAGGACTATCAACAAATACCAGGGGAGCTCCTTGAAGATCTGATGCCTGACAAATTGCCTCTGTGTTGATGGAGATCAAACAGGATTAATGCCCAAAACTACTGATGAAAATTGTAAAATAGCTTAACAGTTTCAGCCCAACTATTGAAACCTGTGGGAGTTTTTTCCATGAGCTATAGTTCAGAACGTTGGCAGATTGTACAGAAGAATTATGACAGCAGTTTCGATTCTCTCCATGAAACTGGAAATAGGATACAGAGTATCCATACAGCTTTTTCTTCACCACTACACCAGCATCAGAGGGGCGGAAATATTGATTTTAAATGTAATGTATGAGTTATCTTGAGAGATCCATTTGGCTATAGCTCAGCTATTCATGCTTGGCCCCCAAATCTTTCTGTGTCCACTGCATAGACAGTAAAGGGCACGAATGGGGTACGAACGTTTCCTGCCATTCACACAATTCTAATATCGTGGGAATTCCAAGGTTGTTTACAAGCTGGAATCAGTCCTGTGTAAGTTCATATATGTAACTCATATGTTTATGCAGAAGCATAAGTATATGAAAATCTGCTTTGGAAGATGAAACTCAGGCTAGACTTTCAGCAAATGTGGAAGGTCTAACAAAGTTTCTTCATGAGGCCAGAGATATAACAGAAGAAATAACCTCTTTCCCAAACCAGAGAGAGATCTTTTGGCTACAATGGATTTCTCCTAATGAAGGTCTTGTACACACCAAGCGTGAAAATTACTCCTTACAGCCAGCAGAGGAATACAATGAGAGGCAGCAGATGCCTGTGCCTCGGGATATAAAGTAACAAGAGAAAATGGTAGGACCCAGAGGAAACAGAAGCCTTGTCTTACTAAAAAACAGTGGAGAAAAAGTAGTAAGGCTTCTCTGTAAGTAATGTTATATGGCTGATGTGGGCACCTTATGAAAAATGGAGTGTGTATAAGTGAATCTGTGTGTAAGCCAGTGGTGATGCCAGGGGATTCTTCTGTTTAAACGCGTAACTGTTGAATGTGAAATGCTTTCCAAAACCACATTGTGAGGATTGATTCTCTGTACCATAATTCACTACTTCTCAACAAATGCAGTATGTCAGCCAGGAGAAAAAAAAGTGCAAAAAAAAAAGGGGGGGGGGGGGGGCAAAAAAAAAAAGTTGTATTTCTAAGATTCTGTATCTGTGTTTCATAGTAAATGAACGTATTCTGGTACTTCTCTTTGCTGATGTCTATCTTGCTAAAACTTTTTTATTATTATTTTTCCCTAGACAGTGACTTTGAGTATACGATCCCTTTCTGGGATCATACGCTTCTGTTTTGCTTATTTCATTAAGCAAATAAATGATCCTCCTCCTTAGATCCATTCACAGTCTCTCTGTTACTGTCTGTCACCTCTGAACAGTACTGAATGGTTAAATCCTTCCTCCAATAACCTCAACACAGTGGGATCTGTGCCTTTTTAGTAAATTACTCAATTAAAATATTCACACTTTTCTATGCCACTCCTCATGCTTCAGAAGAGGGTTTTGTACACCTGCAAAATTGTTATTTTCATTCAAATCCCTGTAAACTTGGGGTTTGGTTTTTTGGTGGTTTTTTCTTTTTTTTTTTTTTTTTTTGGTCATGCCTACAAAACAGAGGATAAATATCAGGATGTCAACGTACTGTAACTACTTCCTATATTGCTAGCTTTTATTGACTTGCCACTTTCTTTTGTCCATATTTTCTTTTCTCTCTCCCATCTTATACAAAAGTCTTTGTGGGGCAGGAAGTGTTCTTCTACTATATGTTCATTGAACAACTGGCATACTGAAGCCCTGGCATATGATTAAGATTTATAGGCATGGGTGCATTTAATAAAAGAAGCATTGCCTGTGTAACTTAGCCTGGTGCAAAACTGGACTTGATACTATTAAGGCCGTGTAAAGGGATCTGTGATCAAAGAAAGACCTCTGAAAATCCAACTGAAGTGTTTTTACCTAATACACTTTAGTGTCTTGTAATTTGAAGAGGTGGTCAGTTGCAGTTTGTATAGAAGAATGAACTAAATTCAGTCTTCAGTCACAGAAACTGAGCCATCTGCATGTGGGCTGTGTATGTATGCCTTAGGGGGCTTGCTCATAGGTAACTTCACTGCCTTTCCCTGTATGTTGTCTTATGTGAACATCAAAAGGATGAGGAGTTGTCCATCAGCATTCTAATGTCCTGGTTGTTCAGAGGGTTACTTCATCAATTACAGTTGTGAAGAGTTTGATTTTTCCTAGTTCTTTTGTAGGAACTGCAAGGGTAGTGAATCAAACATATCGCTCTTCTTTTTATGCACACATGAAGACAAGGAAAAATTGTAATTGGGAAGTGCAATGACTATTCCATCTTCCTCCAGGACATGCAGAATCTGCTCTTGCAAACAGACATATGGGATTTCAGGATCTATTTTGTTTTTCTTGTTAATTCTCTGAATTGGGGGTATCCTAGAGTATGGAAGAATGGTACTGTTTGTATTAAACATGTACAAAAGGAGACATATTCGAAAGGATATTCCCAGATTATGCTTGTCTAGATGAATCTTGGTAGGTTACTAGCACACTACAATGCATACATTACTCATAGTTTATGTTGTAGATAATATAATCCTTTTGATGTAGGAAATAATATCTGTCAGTTCTCCAAAACAGTAAATGATATTTTTCCATTAGCCTTGTAACTTGTCTGCTTGGGTCATAGTATGTAGTTACAGCACTTGGCCTAAGCTAATCTCTGCTGATGCACCAAAAAACAAAAACAAACAAAACAAAACAAAAAAAAATTGCATACAGCAATGAATCTGAAAGGCAGAGAAAGCAGCATTTCTTAATCTACTGGCTGAAATTAGTTAGTTGTATATTGTTTTAACATTCTTAAGTCAGATCACAATATTTACATCTCGGTAACATTGCAACTGCAGTTCAAAACTCAAGGTAAAAACACGATAAACTGGGAAAGGCTTAGAAAAGTGCCTCACTTGGACCAAGAATTTTTAGGAGTGAGATTCACTTTTTGCTTGCTTTTTTGCTCCATCAGTACAAGAGAATGCAATTTATAACCTCCCTGCTTAATTTGTATTGATAATCTGTAGAGATTTATCTTCTTTCTAGGATACGGTCTTTTCACCATCCTCTTTGGGGTAAGCAGGTTTTGGCAATAGTATTTTAAATATGGCTACAGGTTTGACACATGCAAGCTTAGGCTGCTGCAACCATATATTTAGCAGTACTGGCATAAACAGGTATCTCCCTACCCCACCCAGTTCTTATTTGTGTTAGTTGTCAGTTTGTACTTTATAAAATTATGTTGAAAAAAGTTTTGCATAGTAAAAGGATTTTGTTATGGTTTCATTAAGCGCTATGTTATAACAAAGTTAAAACTACAAAGCTACAAAGATAAATGAAATTTTAAATAGTTTGTGAGGTTTTATGATAAGCATGTACACAGTTCAGAAGGCCTCTGGCACTAATAAGCCCCAGTGTCTATCCTCTAACTAGATTAAATTCATTTCCATTAGAATTCAGCAGATGCAGCAGTCATGGGTTGTTTTTCATTCCCAAGGGGTACTTTCTCCTTGACAGAAACCCCAGATACCCTTTTGCTTTTCAATGTCTAATTGTTAGACAGCAATCAGGAAGGTGACAATAAAATTGGGAGCTTATGGTAAACACCAGTTAAAAAAGGAGGAAAAAGTTAGTGGTCGTGACTCAAAGTAGTTTCTTGTTGGGCTTCCTAACTAAGGAGAAAAAGGAAGATATGCAGCCCTGAAAAACACAATGCACAATTCAACCTAAATAGTGGAATAAAACTCTTCAAGAGAGAGCAGTCATTGTAAAAGGAAGCTAAATTGTCAAAATGAAATTGGAAATGAGGAGGGGTGGCAGATTTAGTAGCTGGAATCAAGAAGTTCCTTCCTGTTTTCCAGGAATACACTGAAAATTCTTTCTGCCTCAAAAAAACCCCCTCTGCAACAAAACCCCAAAACTTTGCATGCAGCACTATAGGAACTCTGCAGTCAACGATGAGGAGAATTTTGATAGGGTAAATTAGTTGGATTTTTGAATGAGCTGAAATTCCTTCCTAAAAGCAGTTTTACAGCTGCTTTGATGTGCAGCTGGGGAAGATTCTGCTTTGGTTAGTTACCAGGATAGGTCACATTCCAGGGCTTCCCATTGTAATTCACTTCTAAGGACTGTTTATTGGAAACTCATGGATGAAATTTATCGATTGTGGAAATTATTGTCTGTAATGTGATGACTAAAGGGACAGACATGTTTGTTGAAACTGTTCGAGTTAATTTATTTGAAATTGGTCCCTGAATAGTGTAGTTTAGGATACATACACAGATGATTGATTTTACTGTTATGGCAGTAGCTTTCCCTACCACCCATCCAACAGCAAGAAATCCCCATGTTCTAGAGCTTATGTTCTTCTGAACAAACTAGAGATTTTTTTCCATTAGCACTCTCTTCATAAATTTTTGAGGAAGCATGTGTTACAATAACATATTAAGAAATAGCAAGACTGAGACTGTGACAGGCTTCTGCTTGATATGATATACCTCCAATTGCATATTATTTAAAATTATAAGATGGTGATATTGTAGGTTTCCCTAATACTGTATATAAGGCCATGCAGGCAGACAGGGTTATAGTATTTTATCATGTCTTGAAGTGCCTCCCTGGGGTGTGCCTGTTGGAATCCAATCCTGTCTGCAGGATCCCTGTGGTAATGGATGCACTATGCAATGCTTCTCCTTATCCCTACTGGGCCAGCCAGGGCAGGATTTGCTCCATAATTATGAAAAAAGGATGTGTATTTCACTGTGCAGATGTTCAAATGATGTGCTTGCTTGCTTTCATTTAGAAAGAAATAAACTTTTTAACAGTATCGCAGTGAACACAGGCACAGCTTGCAATGGATTTCTGTTTAACGTCTTATTGAATGTTGTTACCATGTCACCCAAAAATACTTTGGAAGATGATATCTTTATGCAGCTGACAAGCTATAAATTTTCTCTCAGGCAGCTCTGTAAATGTGTGATCTTCCCAAGAGCTTTTCATTTTAAGCACATGTGCAAAATAATCAAAACAAGTATGAATTTATTTATAAGTACCAAAGATATTCTAGATTTAATTTTGGGCTTATTTTGGTGCATATTCTTAATCTTTAATAAATCAAGTCTTTCACCTTAGCCATGGAGCTGTCCTCTCCACACAACTGAGAGAAATAAAAAAAAAAAAAAAAAAAGCAAACAACCCACATATCAACCCCAAAAACCAAATCAACACACAATAACAGGAATTAAAACGCCAACATCTTCAGTAGGGAAAATTATGGTGACATTATTGATGGTCAGTGTCACCATGCTAATTGGGATGGCGAACCTATTCTTGTCATATTACATTCTTCGAATTATCCTGTTGCAAACCAGGCTGTGTTTTTTTTTTTTTTTTTCTCTTGAGACCAGGGATAACACTATTATAATGACCCCACTGAATAAAAGGAAGCCTGTGACTCCGAAGCTTTCCTGTGCAGCACTGGCAGTCTAGCGGGAGGGCTGGAAACAAGAGGTGCTACAATGGTAAATGATATTACAGTAGGAAGGACAAAAGACATGTGCAGTATGAAATAGGCATTCATATCAAAGAACATTATAATGCCTCAAGCTTTCTCTGTACTCAGGTGTGAAAATCAGAATGTTGTCTTTTGTAATTTTCCCTCTTCTCTGATAAATCAGAAGTGTCAGGGATAATGCACGTAATCAGATTTCTTTGTGGCTGACAGCTTCTTCAGTGGGGCGCCCCCTCTGATTTTATAATCCTCATTACACTCTGTAGCATCTGCTCAGACTAACTCCCAGTAAAATGAACAGGAATGTTGCTTGACAAAGGATACCTGATAATAAATATCCTTACTTTTCCAGAACACCTGATGTAAGGTGTTATGTTTAGTCAGTATGTGATTTGCTGATGTATTTCTGGTGAAAAGGCTGTTGAAAATGATAATTATTTTTAAATGCATTTTAAACATAAGTAGGAATGTGAATATAGTGGACCCTCTCTGTACGATGTGATCTTGCTGCATTTATGTCTTGGTGACCACCAGAACTCTGCTGAAAAATTACTAACAAGGAAAAATCAAAACTCCCCAATCACCATTCATTTAAAGCTGAATACAAACCTTGCTTCTTTGTCCAAGCTTCCCCACAGTAGTGCTCTCATTCTTAAGGATTCATGCAGAAAATGAAAACCAGGAGACTTTTTGTCCCTGTTTGTATGGATAAAGGAAGAAGGGGCAGGGGGGAAAGGGTGGAAGCATGACCGTTTTCTTTGGAAGTGTTCTCAACATGCTCTGTTTCTGGCAAACTGACTCTGCTCAGTCACGGGCCTCAGTACAGTCAATAAGTAAAGGCTGAACAGGGGAACAATGAAACATTCATGTGTACTGAGAGAGCTGGAACAGTAGGAACTGGTAGACGTGGCAGGGTCTGAGCAAGGTGTTAATCATGTGCCTCGAGATTGTTTGCAAGTATAGAAATGGGGATTAGTGTGTGTTTTCTCATCAGAAAACTTGAAGAGCAGCCATGGGCCTCTGTCAGAGGTACTTCACAAAAGCAAAAAAGGAATCTGTATGCAAGAAAGGTGATGCTGCTCTCCTTTTCCCTCCAATATGTTCAAGGCAACTGTTTCATAAATAAACAGGCTTATACCAAAGACATACCTAAATCCTATATGGATATCCTCCTGATTTGAAATATTTTAGGAAGGCTCAAAATGTTGACTTTTTGCCTGAATCATGAGTAACAATATAATGAAACTGCAAGAATTTAGATAGGAACTACCTATAATGTGCTTGGCATGGGACTATGTTTGTATACCTCTCAGAAAACAAACTTATTTGTGCCAGCTACAGGTGTTTGCATACGCTGTTTGCTGTTTGTTTCTGTATTAAGCTAAAGATGTGTTGTGTTAGGTTCAGAACTTCTAATATAACGTTTAGGCTTTAGCTGGCACCTGATTATTTCTGTACACAGATTAACTGTCAAACTAATTCAGATCTGGTGATAGTCTCTGACTTAAGAAAAAAACCCTGTTTAATGGATGACTTATCAGTTGATATTGTTTCTAATTACCTATCACTGTCCAGTTATGTTGTTCTTCAGGACATGGTGTAAGACTTATTTCTTACACTTAGGCATAACCTCCCAAAAACCCTGCCAAATGAAAACCTCCAGAAACACTTTCTTATCTTGTTCAACCTTACAGACATGCAAATTTCAAAACTGGAAAAGTTATTATGTATGTTTCATGCTATTTTAAAATCAGGTTTTCATCTTGTAATTGACTTACTGAATTGTCAAGTAGTTCTGAATTTATTTCTGTATAGTATCATGTGCTACATGTCCCCAGAATTTTTCCAATGTTACATCATTTAAAATGTTACATAATTACACATCTCATTTTTGACTCAGGAGTAGTTAAATGAAGACCACACATTTACATAGTAAGAACTGGATGATTCAGGAGATTTGAATTGGTTTTAAAGGCTTTTAAATTTAGTTAGTTGGAATCTAAAACAGGTCAGGGCTGACTGGAATTGTAATTTGTCTAATGACTAGTTATGGATTCTTGCAAAATAACTTGATGGTCTTAAGCCTCTCCTTGGATTCACACTGATCCTCACGAGGACAGTGCTTGTGCTGGCTCTTTCTGTTGCTAATAGTGTACTACTACTGTTTTGAAAATCGGAGCTTGTTGTTCTAAAATAGAATTAGATTAATTACTTCACCCACATTGGCAGACAGCCACTTGCTTCCCACAGCAAGGTAATAACTGTCTAGAAATATGCTGATCATAAATATTTCTGTGGAGCTCCATGACCTATCAGATTTGCTAGATAGCCTACAGTCGGTTGATAGATTATTAAAATGTATTTTCTAAGTAACTGCTACATAAAAAACCCCACGTGCAACCTAATCCAGTGATTCCTGTATGCTAGGATATCTACAAAATGTCAAGATGCTGGCTATTATCAGGAGGGATGAAGCTGGGGAAGAAGGCCAGTCTTATATTAACTTATACAGTGCTTCTGAAGATTTAGTAGATTTGGTATTGCCTAAAATCTCCAGTTCTGAAAATGATTCTCTAATATACTTTAATATGGTTATGATTTAAAGGGTAACAAGGCCCCTTTCCCACCTAGAATAACTTTTTAAAATATTGTAGTATCTTTTTCACTTTAAAAAGATTCTTTTTGTTTTTCTCCCCAACACTGTGCCAATTGCTAAACTAAAAATCCTTCTGTCTTCCTAATCGTTCTATAAAACCTGTCTTCTGCCTCCTCTTTCAATTTCAGTTTCTTATAAATCCTGAAAAAGGACATAAGTGGAAAACAAATCAAATGCATGAAGTTCAAACAAAAACAAAAATGGAAAATGTTTTTCTAGAAAATAACTGAGATCAGTTAAATTAGTCAATTATTATAATTATTAAATACAGAATATCAGTCTCATTTTTTCATGAGAAATGTCTTTTAAGATGAGGCTGTCTTTTAAGTGTTTGAAGACTTAGTACATAGCTGCACTATAATTAATAATAGACTACAACATATAGTTTCTACAGGTATATCCAATGAAGTCGACTGATACATCAGGACCATCAAATCCAACCAGTCTAACATAACATTAGCTTCAAAATGAAATATTTGTTGTTTTAAAGATTATGTTTTGGGTTCTGTTTGTTTGCCTTCTAAAACTTTAGCTTTTACTTTTGAAGGTTTTGTTCACTTTTTTTAGTGGAAACCAAATTTGAGGTAATCACTTGAACGCTGCAGATGTTCAAGGTAGCATTGCAGGAAAAAATACCAAGCCTTTTGTCATGTAAAGTATTTACCAACAAATTACTGGAGTCAGCAATCCTGTATATATATATGAGGCTTTGCAGGTTAAGAGTGGGATATCACACATACTTCGGAGAATCTCAAACTAGGTTTAGTTCAACAGTTTATATAAGAAGGTCTTCAGCATATCCCAAAATCGCTCTCTTGTGGAGTTCTTGTTAGCTCAGAATTTTGTTACTGTACAAAATGTGTGGTCCAAACATATGAAACAGCTATCAATGTTTACCTGAAAAAGTAAAATTAATTTTTAATGAACTGCTTGAAGTAGTTGTACTGTTCTTTTACTTTCTTGCTGTCAGAAAGTCCTTAAATAAACTGTTTGGGAATAGAGATTTTTAGCAGCCGAGGCAATGAAAAATATAAATTAAAAAAAGGATGAAGAAATTGGTAAAGATCAGCAACTGATCTTCCATCTTAATCAATATTATTGTCTTTAAGAGACCTCCTGGATGTTTGAGACAAACTTTGAAAGTTTGTCATCTTTCTTTTTTATGATACTGGGAAATTTTGGATAGCAAAACCCACTAGTAATGCATCCAAAGTGCTAATATGGGGAAGATATTAACTGGCTAGAAAAAATAAGGCTAAAATATTTTATTTGTATTTTTCTAAATAGAATTTATCATTTTGCATATGAAGAATAGCTTTTTTTCTTGTAAAGTCATACTGTATTTAGTACTTTGAGGAATGATTATCTTAGATGCCTTTTTGTAATTTGTGTAATCAATAATTTGTAATTAGAGTACTATGTTACCTTCAGGTACTTTGTTTACATAAATTTCAGATTAAGTGTGTTTTGTTGGACACTGTGTACTCATTTTTCTTAGGAGCTTAATGTTCTCATTTCGATACAAAAAAGTAGTTGGAATACAACACTCAAAACTGGGTAAAAATGAATTCTTCATTGCTTTAAAAGACTTTAAAATGCTGTAAGTAGAAAATTTGCTTAAGCATGTGTATTTTTACTAGCTTCAGTGTTGTTACAGTCAAGCTTAGATATGAGTTTACGTTTGGGTGCTTTGCTTAGGACATAGGCACTTAGCTACCAGGATTGAGTGTTACTATGAATGATCATCATCAGTGTTTCTGCCCAAGAAACCAGATCCAGCCACAAAATTTGAGTATCCAGTTTATCCTTTGGTAATCATATTTCTACATCTCCAGAAAATGCTGCCATATGTTGCTAATACTCTCTTAATTCTTGAAACAAAGAATGAATGAAACATAAAATATTGCTAATGACTTTTCACTTAAAATCTCGTGTATACTGTAATAATATATATGACCTTTGTAAAATATTACAGCAACTCAAATAATGTAAACTAGTTTATCCCTTTTACTAAATGAATATGAGATAATATACTTTTAAAAATGACAATACTGTCTAAAGTTTACAGGAAAGAAAAGAAAGTATTTTATTACATTTTGATATGAAACTGAAGACTTAGAGACATTATTGCCTAGTAAGGAAACACAGTAATCCCATTATACTACAGGCCTACATGCATATATAACTTTATCAACCACAGTGATATCATACCCTTCCATAGCGACAGTAGGTTCTTTTCCTGCTAAACAATGCATTCAAAAGTAATGTCAATAAATTAATAATTAGTAAAACTTGATATTAAAATTACTAACTTGAATTGGAAATTATTATATTGCCTGATACTGCTAATTTAATGGCATCCCCACTGAGTCAGTCTTTATTACTCAGCATTTAAAAGGGCTTTGGCTGGAGTGCTGTGTCCAATTCCCAGAACTATAGTCAAAAAAGAATAAAAGGAGCAGTTGCAGAGTATGCAGAGAGAAAAGACAAGCACGATCAGAGGCCTCGCAGTGGTGACTTATAGATGGAAAGGAACTGATGTAATTTACTGAAGATTAAAGTCCTCAAAAACAGAGAAGGGAAAAAATGTTTCTGTGTTCACTGAAGTATTTAAAGAATGGGCTAAAATTATAATGGGAGATTTAGGTTATATATCATGGGGAGAAACAATGTAATGGTAAGGACAGGCAAACACTAGAATAGGTTTCAGACGATGGTTTAAAAATTTCTACTGCAGGAGGATTTTTATAAGCTGTTTAGATAAACATCTGTCAGGAATAATGAAGGTATAGCTGATTCTACCTTGGAGCTGGAAGATGGATTAGATGACCTCTTAATGTGTCTTTGAGACCTTTTTACCCTTGTTTTCTACAGTAATGAAGCTTGTGTGATCTTGCTGTGGGGTCTATTCCAGTCAGCCCCCGCTACTAACTTCTGAACCTGTGGGCTAATTTCACCCCAGTTTGAGGGAGGAATGAGTCTCAAAGATGCTGAAGTTTCTGTAACTTTCTTGAAAAGTGTAATGACGGACAGTGGAGGAAGACTGAGACAAGTGGTCCTATTGACAGAAGGAGGAAAAAGCAAGCTTTGGTTGGCCAGCTGGAGAGCTTGAAGATGTGACCTGGGTGATGGAGCAGTGAGTATATGTACACCGTTTGGAAGCAGCTGCATTGGGTGCTCCCTCTGGGGCAGCTGTCAGTTATAGGTATGAGCGTGCTGGGGTGCTACAAAGGGTTGAGGCATGTGGGCAAGCTGGAGGCATTTCAGAGGTGAAGTTAGCAGGAACATGGGAGTGAAGTGGGAGGTTCCTGTGGTGAGGAGAGAGGGAGGAGAAAAACTCATTAGAAACTAGGCTTAACTACTTTCACTGCTCAAGGAAGTAGTTTGTATTCAGTGAAAGGCAAATGCTCAGTAACACTGACCAATTAGCAATGCATTGAATTGATATAGGACACAGACTCTTGTCAACTTTGTCTTTTCTTAGTAAAAAGTTAGTGTGTGTTTGCAGGATCAAAGCCTTAACCACAGAGATAGTTTGTAAGAAACCAGACAGACTACTGGAACTGATAAGCATTCTGGTTCTCCTATCTCAAAATACTAACTGCTATTATTAGAGAAACTTTTTTCCTTGTTGTCTACAGGAGACTACCTTTTTTGAAGTTTCCACTACTGAATGAATAGACTTCCATATGTTTAAAACTACATCAAATGATTGGCCCTACTCTGTACTAAAATCAAAGGTGGAAAAAACCTCTCTAATTGATAACATGTTGTTTCAGAAATGTGTTGTTCCTATCCAGGACAAAAATAATACTTAATCATAATGCATTTCCTTAAGCATTCAATAAGTCAACCCAACTATGGGCTGGCAATCATTGCCATGTATATCACTGCTCATGAATAGTTAAAGGAAAAGGCTCAATACATAGCATAGCTACAAGACGTGCAGGAAAAAATTATGTGCAAAGAAGTTACGCTCCTATAGTTGTCATCCTTTGACAATAAATAGTTGATGTTATCTATACTTGGGAGGATTCTTAAATATGGTACAGCATCACTACAGTGACGTACTTTTGAGAAGCTGCCTTAAAATTAATCCCAAAAATCTCTGAATAAGAGCAGACTTGGCAGATTCAGCATAAAAATGTTATACACAAAGAAGTGCTTTCAGGTCATCAAAAGGAATGAGGAGGATATTGAGAACCATCTGGATAACCAATTAAACTAGCCAAGAAAATTGAAGTAAGATAGCAAATATGTATTTTAAATAGTTTACTGAAAATAAACTAAACAGTGGCTCTCCTCTCGCAAACCTCTGAACAGCTTCAGTAGATGAACAGGGTCCTACTCCAACAAAGCATATGTAAGCAGGCTAGTAATTACATTAATTTCATCCAGTTTGTGCTGAATGTTATGTATGTATTTAGGGCATTGCGGGACAGAGGCCTAACCTGAATTATGCAAAGTCTTTGAGCAGACTGGAGGGGAGGGGTTTGTTGTCAGCAATCCCTTAAAATCACCAGAATGCTCCTGTGCTGGACGTTACCGGCCTCTCTAGTAAAGGCCGCTTTCCAGGGCTCTTTCATTTTTAAAAATAGAATGAGCAAGCTCTCGTGACAGACCCCACTTGGGCCTTCGAGGCCTCGACGCCACAAATGCTGGCGTGCCAAAAAACTCGCTTTCCTCACAGGAGTGCTCCCGCTGACCTGGAAGGGGCCGCCGCCACGCCCCGCGGGGTGCAGGAGGGGGAAGGCCGGGCCTGCGGCCTCTTCCTTGCCCCAGGACGCGGCGCCGCCCCGGGCTCGCTCGCGTTCGGGGCCGCGGGGCGAGCCGGCTGACCCCCGGCGGGGCTCGGCGGCGGCACAGGTAAGAGGCGGCCTCTCCCCGGACCCGGGAAACGGGTGAAAGCACAGAGGGGCCTGAATGCCGCTGGCAGCCGGGCGCCAGCCGCGCAGAGGAGCGGAGCGGAACGGCCTTTGTTCCCCAGCGCCGCTGGCCCGCGCCGGGAGCGGGGCAGCCTGACCCGCGCGCCGCTGCCGGGTGCGCGTGCGCGGGGGCGCTGCCGCCCGCCCGCCTCGGGAGCGCGCCTGGCAGGCAGGAGAGCTCCGCCGCAGCTGGCGCGCCCCCGTGGCGGTGTCTCCTCGGCCGGCAGCGAGAGGGAGGGAGCGCGCGGTCGGTTCGGGCGGTAGGGCCGAGCGGTCTCGGCGAGAGCGGCGCAACCAGTCGCCCCGCAGCGCGCACGATCGGGGGAGCCAGGCCGCCTCAGCGGGGTCCCGCCCAGCCCAGCGCCCATAGGTGAGCGCGCCGCGGAGAGGAGGCCGAGCGGCCTCGGAGGGGGCGAGAGGGGCTCGCCCGGCGGGGGCCCTCTTCCCCGCCCGGCCCGGCCCCTGTGCGGACGGCCGTCGGCCGCCTGCGGAAGGCCCCGGCGCGGCCGCGGGGGCTGGCGCGGCGGCCGCAGAGGAGAGCCGGGACAAGGCCCTGCCGCGGCCTAAGCGCAGCCCAGGCGTCCGGTTTCCTGCTGGCGGCCGGGCCCCGCGCTGCCGCCCGCGACGGGGGGGAGCTGAGGCAGCCGGGCCCGAGGGAGCGAGGCGCGGGCCCTTCTCCTCCCCGGTCGGGCCTTGCGGGATCCCGAGGGGGAGGAGGGAAGCGGCGCCGGGCGGCTCCGAGCCCCTCTGCCGGGCTATTGTGCGCCAGGCTGAGGCGGCGGCGCGGCCCGCCCCGGCTGCTGCGGAAGGCCGGCCGCGCGCGGGCCTGCGCCGCCTCGGCCGCGGGGCTGCCCCTTTGTGGGCTCGGCCTCGGCCTCGCCGCGCGGTGCGCTTTGTGCTCGCGGAGCGGGGCCCTGCGCCGGCTGCCGCCGCGGCGCGGAGAAGGTCAGCTGGGCCGCGGCGGCGGGGGGAGGCGGGGGCGGCCTGCCGCTCCGGGCCCCCAGCGGCGCCCCTCTCTGCGTGCGTCGCCGCGGGAAACAGGTTGCTGGAAGTAAGAGGGCCGCTGGGTGCCCCTGTGACGTTTCCTGGGAAGGCTGCTGTCTCCCTCTTCTCTAATCCGGTGAGAGCGAAGAGCGAGGTAGATTCTTGCTCGTCCCACGGGTTCCCCTGCGAAATCAAGTCTGGAGACCTGCCGTTCTTTCTCCTTCTCCACGGTTTTAAAAGGACAGGAAACGATAGCGTTCGTAGTGAAAGGCGAAGAATCCTAAGTATTTCTTTAGGAGGAGAACCAAGTTTCTTTTCTGGTGGTACTTTTATTATAAGCCCACGTTTCATTTGTAACTGTAAACGTAAAATATTTCTCCAATGTTTTCAGTCTCTGTTTCAACATGTCTGGGTGAATACTACCGTTCCTTTGTAATAAGCAGTTTACTTTTATGCTAATAAATAGATAAAGTGACTTAATTTGTTTAACGTGGCAGATGAGTGGATGTTAGGAAGCTGGATGTTGGACTAGGTCATGAAGGACATGGGATATTGCACACACAGGACATAGTTTCAGTTGTCTGTTTATCTTCCTTCTAAACTCTGAGGCTAGCATGGTGCGTTCCAAAGGGGAGGAAAAATGGAAGAGACTCTTCTCAACCCTGAGTTACTCAAGCTGGCCTTCAAGAGACTTGAGGTATTGGCATACAGGTAGACTAATACAGAGGCTTTTAGGGTAAAAGTCATCTGTTGCAGAATAAATCAACTAGTTCTACTTTTATCGTTTGTTCTACACTGTAACATTGATGTAGAATTTGAGTGCTAGAAACTGTAATTGTGATAACTTCAATGGAAACTAATGTTCTTAAATAGCTTTAGCACTTTTCACAGCAGTGAAAAATTGTACAGGAAAGCTATACCATCCATCAGTGGTATAGCTTTAGGAATCTGTTGTCACCCAAGAATTCTGAAACTGATGAGATGATGTGCATTTTTGTCCTGAAAACACAAAGTATCTTGTTCTTTATAATTTCTGTTGGTAAGGTTTAAATGCTATAGTCTGATTAGACTGTATTAGAGGAGTTAGCTCAGAAATTTAGTGGCTCCAGCTAAGTAGGTGTGAACTAAGGAAAGTACATATTTTAAATAATACAAGTACTTTCCATACTTAGGTTTGAGTATAGTTGCTGCTGTCTGCTTAGTGTGACTTGAGAAAGAGGTACTGCTCATGTGTCAAAGATACATGCCTCTAATGTGCAAGAGGGGGTAGCACGAGCGTGTTCATGTACAAAGCAACTCTTTTTGGTCTGAAAACTCAAATCAGGTAGGATAATTTTATGAACTCTAGTCTTCACATAAAACATTCTGGAAGACTATATGTGCAGCTCCTGTGAGAAACATGATGTTCTTAATTTTAAGTTAGAATAGCTTTGCTTTATTTTTCTGCTTGTAATAGTATTTGTAGTCTTGTAACTGTCAGCTTTAAAAGTTGGACTGAACTTTGCCAACTAGATTATCAGTGTGTGTTTTGCTTTAACGGTTGTCTCATTTTCAGGAGCTAAGCTGAACCAGAACAGTCAAGGTAAATCAATAGCATCTGAAATTATGGACACATGTAAGGAACTCAGTTCCGCAGTTGTGATGTATGTATCCAGTCTGCAGAAAGCCAAAGTGAAAATTGTGTTTCCAGCTTCTGACTGCAGTTACCTGAATCCCTGTTTGGTGCTGTTAAGTGCTACCTGCTGCAGAGAACAGTAGCAGTGAAGTAAGGATACTGGCAAGCTCTAGTTCATCTCAACCATCTCTTATGGCCTAAAGCTTAGGATCTCTTCTCTGAAGTTTACAGTCTTAAACATCATGAACGTTGCAGATGCAGGAGATAATTTTTACTGGATTTTTTCTCTTTTTGTTGCTTTGTTTTTTGAAGGACAGTCAGCATTAAGGAAAGCGAAAACTAGTTGTGACTAAAAGAGAATATTAAAAGATATCCCTTTTGACTCTAACAGAAAAACACGACAGGTAGAGACATATCATTACCTTAATAAAACGTTGTGTTTCATTAATAAGAAAACTTGTTGTAGGCAATTTACTCTTTTTCAAAGTGTATGTACCGTACATGTCTCAAACGTACAATATCATGATAAAAATGCAATGTTAGTGTATGTTTTCTGTGTACAATATCACATCATGGACGAGAAGTTGAGAGATACATGTAAATACTGTGTTGTTACCATGAGGTGTTACTGCAGGGTTACCTGAGTTTTTCCTGTTAATACTTAATTGCATGTAACAAAAATCTTCCCAAGTCATTGACTTGGAGTTGTTTTATACCATGCTACTATGCTATGCTGTTAGCCATACTAGGTAAAGAAAGGAGATTAATGCCCCATTAATACTCTTTGGTTTTATGCCACACTTCATATATGTACTTATTTTCTAGTTCTAATCCGGACTACGTACTATGTCTCTGTAATGCCTAGGACAACTATTTTAAAATACCTGCCTGTTTGAGTTCATCTATAAAATGGTGATTCTTTGTGTTATCACAGGAATAATGAGAGATTTGCTAATTCCACAGTACTTTAATCAGATAAAGTGGTAGATAATTTCAGTTAACCAAATGGTGCACTTCTGATTTTGACTCGTTTCTTTTTCTAGAACTGAATACGGAAGCTGAGGTTGGCTGTGTTTTCAGTGGGGAAGTAAAATATTACTTGAATGGTGAAGACAGTATTTGTCCTTTTTCATCTGGAAATGCATTTTAAAAATTACTGTGGATATATTCCTACAGGGAATGGATTTTAAAAAAGCAGTAAATTCACATACAGACAGTGGTTGTTGACCATTTCCTTTTTTGTTTGCCTTATCTAGAAACAGATTTGTATCTTTTCTTGTAACAATTGATGACCTTGCTAAGACATGAAGAAAAACAAGGAGAGTGTAGTGATAACTTCTGCTGCTTAAAGAGTTAGTCATCAGCTCCTTTCAAGTGAAACAGCAGTTCTTTGAACTTTGGTTTGTGTGGCGTGAAGTCTTTAAATTAATATTTTAAAGTTCTTTTCTACAGTTCTTGCATGTAGTACTAAATGGAGCAAAAAATTCATTTAGTCTTTCTTGAAAGACCACAGTGGCTTTTCAGTGTGTGGGTTTTTTTGAATGCTGTCAAGGAGGAGCATTTGGAATGCCATACTTCTTAAAGGGTTATATTCAAATACGTGTTCAGATTAAATACGTCAAAGGAAAACTATATATGAAGGAAAACTGTACATTAAATTTTGCTAATGTACAGATTGTCAAAAGGTTTTAACTGGAGTAGGAGTATTTTAAAACAGTTTCATGTTAAATTAGAGGAGGGAGAGCTTGAAAATAAATTCCTTTGCATAAAAATTGCTAATGCTGGTGCTAGAGCTTAGAAACGTAGCTGCATTAGAAAGCTTATCTTTGTTGTTTCTGTTTACTCTGTATTACAGATATTTCTTGAGGGAAGGTTCTATGTCTTCTGTATTTTGCAAGGGGATGACAACTGAAATATTAGGTTTCTAAGTTCTGTCTTGTAAGTACACGTTGCTTTATGCTGAAATGTGATGTAGGTACTAGTTTGAAGTGGATTTTAGAAGTTAGTTTTTCCTATGATTTTTCTAAAATCAGCATTATTTCTAAAATATATTGTTAGTTGCTGTTAACACATCAGTGTTAGAAAAGAAGAAATAACAGATGTAGCACTGAACAAGCTGTAGCACATGCAGGGTACAGTTCTGCAGTAGCTAAAGACAGTTTCTGTTCGGGATGCCAGCGATAACTCGCAGTGTTGCTGTCACCAACGTGAATGTGAAATGGGCTAGTTTTAGTCCCAAGTTGTCTGTGAGGAATGGGTAATTATTATCTGATTCACTTCCCAGAGTAGCTTGCTGCATGGTGACATAAAAGCCAGTGCTGCTACAAGAGATGTCATCCTCTGGTGTCGTGGGTGTACTCGGGATCAGTGTGAAGTGCTTACCGCTAAGAAAGGATGGTCTCACCCTCCACTGCCAGCTCGGTTTTGGTGTTTTCCTTGTGTGCGAGTGTAAGCAGTCATGTAGTTGTGCAAGACTGATCTTACTGAATATATTACCTTAAAGAGAAAGAAAACTAATGGGTGAAAGGCAGGCAGCGCAACCATTCCTTTTGGTGGCAGCTTGCTTTTGTTTGTTGTAGAGATGGTGGAATTGGACTCTGATACACTGTTGGTGTGTGCCTGGAGTTGTGGAGCCTGTATCTGGTGGATTTTTCTTTGTGCTATAGATGAACCATTTTTCTTCTTTAAAGAAATATTGTAACTGAACAGTTCTTAAAAGTGCTATTAAAATATTTAAGAACCTTTAAAACATGTAATGTTGCTACTTGCTCTTTGAAAGATAATGACTGTAACTCAGTGTATCAGATTAGAACCAAGACCTTAATCCTGTCCTCAGATCTATGAAAATGGATTCTGTGGGGTTTTTGGGGTGGTTTGGGTTTTTTGTTTGGTTGCTTTTTGTTTTGTTTTGTTTTGTTTTTTAAACCTTGCTAGCACCTGTCATTTTTTTAACCAGACATAGGACTCAGATTTTGCTACAGTTTTATGATCGGATATTTTAATCTTCTTAAATTGCCTAATGTTGTTTTGGAAATCATGTTTGAAACGTGCTTTGATATGCATTTGTGTGTTGACACATATATTCCACTTTAAGGTGTACATGAGAAATTTCTCATGTTTAACTAAAGCTACTTTTTAAATTCATGTAAACTTGTTCACTTTTGCCTAGATATGAGCCTTAAGTCCTGTTCCTTTCCTTCTTCTAATGTACATGTGCAGTTGTCATCTTGTAAAAGCTGTGAAAATGCTCTGCTTATCTTTTGATTTCCGAATGGCTGTTTATTTTGAAAAATATATATATATATGCACATATATATGTGTTATATGTAAAATCATTAGAGTCATAAAGTGACTTTCATTCACAGGAATTTTTTGCCCTTTTTTGTGCATGAAGGTGTCAACACAGTTGAGAGTTAATTTGTGTAGGGTTCGTCTGTACATGGCCAATATCTGTGTGATTATGCAAGTATGTTAAGGATGTAATTTGAAGACTGGTTGCACAGGTGTGACTAGGGAATAATTTGGCTGGCAGATGTTGATGGTGTGCTATAAAATTTAGTCTGGCTTTGTGCTAGGTCAGATATAATTGTTAGAAAGGAAGTTCTACAAATAAAAACTACGTATTCCATAGTAGAAATTGAAACAGGCATTCTTCTAAAACAGAACCTGTAAAGCAGTAATTTTAAGAGAACTTTTATGCATATTGAAACCAGTTGCTGCCCTAAACAGCTTTATTTTAAAATCAGATGTTACATTTCAGGAAAAGTTGTTGTTCTTTGTACAATCATAATTCTTCTATGGATGTACAGGTGCTCATCTACTAAAGGAGTTGAGTGTGGGGAAGAAGGTTATTTCATGAAGGCTGTTCCTTAATGTGCACATGAAGAAGATGACTTAGGGTTGCCTGTGAAACTTTATTATTTTCTAACTTACAAATGCTTGATCTTCTAATGTAATATATTTTTGTAACACTGCTGTAAAAGACAGAAAAGTACTGAAGTTTACAGTTACGCTCTAAATAGCGAGTCATTGTTAGGATTTGATGTTTGAGATTCAGCACTGCAACACAGACTCAAGTTTTGATTTTACTATGTAACAGGAAGGAGAACAATATTTTGCAGAGAAGAACATAGTGATAGGTGTTGAATTTGGAAAGTGCTGATAAAGAAAGCATGGAATAGCAGAAAGATACATCTACTCTTGTAATTTCCAAACAGTCTAGAATATCTTGTGTTTTATTTTGTCATGCAGACTCAGGGCTGACTTCAGAATGATTATGGTTGAATTTTAATTTTGTATGCCATGAAGCATTATTCAAGCAATACAAATAAGTGAAATACTGAGTGCATTTTACTTAGCATTTAAGATATACCTGATCAGAATTTAATGGCAATAAAAGAACATATAACTCTCTTGCCCGAGAGCTCTTTTTTTCTGCTGAATTTGAATCACTTGCTTCAAAAGCTGAGCAGTTGGATCTTCACAAAGAAAGCTGAGGGAATTTTTTTGGTAACAGAAGGATCCCTCTAAAGAAAGGTTTATTTGCTTTCTATAAAATGTCAGTATGGAGTTGATGGCTCAGAAGGTGGCCTTCTGATTAGATACAATAGAATTAGTGAGGAGGGTGTTGCTAATGTCTCCCTAATTTGTTTCTTTGCTATACAAAATATTGGAATGAATAGAGGGCAGTTATCCATATGTGAGCAGGAGTTGGAAAGTAAATAGTGATCGAAGTTTGACTATTGCTGACTGTAAAAACTGAGATGTTAAATAATTTAATAGTGTTCTTTAGTGTATAATGCCATTTAGTTATTACTAACCTGAAGAAAATTTGAATAGGGTCTGCAGAGTTAATTTAGTATCCTTATCAAGTTAATTCAGTCCCTTTTGCATTAATGTCTGATACTCGCAGCTACTTATGGTATTTTAAAACCTGTAAAAGACAGGGAAGTACTTGCCTGTGGTGACTCAGAAACTTGTGACAGAGCAGGAACTAAACCCAAGTCTCTCATGCCACAGATTACTGCTCCAGTACCACTAATTCGTCTTCTTTTTTTTCTATTTTTTTTTTCCTATTTTTCTTTTTTTTTCTTTTTTTTAAAATTTTTTTTCTTTATGTAGCACGGTGGTCTGTGGAGTCAGCAGTTCAACCTATTTCTGTTTGCTGTGCGTCAGGTTGATAATACTTACTAGAAGAATACTCTTATTTGTGAGATAAAGCCACATTCTAAAACTGATATTTTCATGAAAAGCAGTAGAGCTGTTGCTCTGTGCAGGAGTGTGACCATGCTAAACTTGTCAGTAGCCAAGTTTGAGAATTTTAGTAACATTGTAATAATGATTTTAAAAAAAGATTTTTAATGGTAGCAGTTGAATTCTTGTGCAACAATACTACAGAAACAGTTGATTCAGAAGTGATGAGCGGGGGGGGAAAACTTAAGTCACTTGAGTAAACTGTATTGGTTTTAATGGAGGCACATCTGCTTCAAAGAATGGATGCTAAGCATCCAAGGCATATAGAAGTTGGGAGTTTAAAGATGAAGCACTGAAAAATTTGGAACCATCAGAAATGTGAAAATGCTACTGTCTTTTTGCACTTCTTTTACTAAGGTCTTATGTTTGTTACAGTGTAGATAATTTCAGTGCTCTCTTTTACCCACAGTATATCAACAAAATACAAAAGCCTAGATTTCCATAGTTTACCTTTTTAATTATGTATCCATAGTAGGAAAATCTTACTTCCAAAATGTGGAAATGTCCATTTTAAAAAATACGGACTTGATACTTTGGATTTAAAATGTTGTGCATTTTATTTTCTTTGCATTGTGTGTCTGAGATACAATAGACATATTTATCTGGCGTTCTTCTAAATGTTCTTGCTTCTGCAGATTAAATATCTGGATTAAAAAAAACCAAGCCAAACTTGTAAAAACTCTCCCTCAAAATGACTAGAGATTCTGTGTAGGCTAGTAGTAGAAGTTCTCAAAAATCAGTAATTTCTGATGAGTTAAAAGTTAGGCTTCCAGTGTCACTACTCTGTGCTCTGTGATACTGGATGTACATATGTGTAGATTTCATGTTTGCCATACCTTGAGGCACCAACATCCATACTCTGGAATCAGTATCTCAGTTCTCCAAGTCCTCCCCTATGTGTTTGCCCTTCACATGCTAGATTGTAATTCTTCACAGGGTTCCACTGTCATCAGGACTGTGTACAGGAATACAGAACAAAGTAAGGATAGCAAGAATAAATTATTATTTAAGATGGAAATATGTATGAACCTAAGCAATGCACAAGATGGAGAGATCGTTATAAAATTAGTCAACGTATGTAATCCTGTCCTGGCTTCTCCTACAGAGTGGCTTTCTGTGTCATGATCAGCCTCTTTTACAGGCCAGGTCCTCCTTGATCAGGTCTGGGTTTTTTGATGATCTGCTCTCTAGTACTATTTAGTTATGCAGGAAAATATTGAGCATAAAATAGGTCTTGAATTTGAATTGGAATAGTTATCACAGAAAGACTTTGTATGTACGCATCAAAGTACAGGTACTTTTAGTTTAGCCTTATTGAATTAAGGTAGGCACTTCCATGCCACACCCTCTTTCCTGTGTCTGCCACAGACACAGGAATGGTGATGCAATATTGTGTGGCAATTACAGTATGCAGTGAAGAATATAGTTTTTGCAAAATCAGACTGAGGAAAGAAACACAGCCCTCAAATTGTCATACTCGGTAGGATTTGCTGTTAACATTTACAGAGGGTTTTTTTTCTTTAATGTGTGGGGTTTTTTAAACTAGTAGAGTGTAATTGTATACAGAGCCCATCTATGGGATCTTGTAGAACAGAATTAAGTGCTTTAGATACTTCTGAATGGTAATATATGTTGCAGCATGAAAAATAACTTGGTTTTTTTTGTGGTGCTGTTATTAATTCACTTTGTAGCTGATCCTCCTGAATGCCTGCCTTTTTATTGCAACATGCTATGTCTGGAACTTTTAAAGAGGTAACTGTCTACCTGTCTTCATTGAAATTACTGGGCTGAGTTATTATTGGAAGATGATCCTGATGCAGCTCAGTTCAGTGTGCTCTGTGCACAATGAAAGGAAATTAGATATTACTAAAAATAAAATACAAACTGTTTTCCCTGTAATTTATTGTTTGCGTAGAGTTGTCTGTATTTTCATATGAAGTTTTTCTTTATGTTGTTAGTTTCTGTGGTTTCTGCCACATCTTCATTTTGAAACCTGTACTTCTGCTTTATCTCAGGTATTTTTACTGTGCTCAGACTATGGCAGACTGCAGAAAGGTATGTTCAGTTTGGTACCTGAGAAGGCTGGCATGGGACAGCTGCCATTTTGAGTTCATACCATAGTTTACCATGCTATAGATTCCGTGTGTGGACGTGCTAGAGGTTCTTGTGTACTATGTCAAGGAAGGCTCTGGCCATTGACTGACTACCAAGATTAGTACTGAGGATACAGAGCTGGTGAACAGCGAAAAGAGAAGGCTTTTGTCACAGAGCACCACTTGAGGTACAGTGCAAGAGTGTGCAGTGTACAGCTTTGAGCAATATCTCTGCATCACCTTCTTCACACTTCTGTAGTAGGTGGGATTTGGCAGTGTTAGCGAGATAAGTTATTTGCTTGTTTTTAAAAAGCAAAAATATGGTAAAGTCCAATTTGGAAGTGGTCCGTGATCTTTTTAACGCGAGTGTTTGGTTTTCATTTGTGTTCAAAGAATTATTCTTTTTCTCTGTATTTTTGTTTAAATATATAAAGGAAGAAGTTGTTTTACTAGCTAGTTTGCAGCTTAACTTTCTTCTATTACAATATCAATATATCAATATTGATAATATTGATATATCAATAATTTTTGCTTATACCAGTTTATTTAATGTATTGCTGTATTTTCTTTTTCTAGCGGTGCCATTTGATAAATTGTTTTAGTATCGTTTCCTTTATAGTTCCCCTAGCTTTTGCTTTCTGTCGTGCTTCCTCTGCTTCCAAGCCCAAAAGATGGGGGAGGTAAATGTCCTAGTTTACTTTAGAACAATTTGTTGAGGGTCTGAATTTACAAAGAAACCTGTTTTCTTATTTAGTGCCAAGTATAATTCTAAGACATGTGAAAGCTGGGATGTTCTCTGATTATGTAGTACAGAGTAAGTGGTCCAAACTCAGGTTTTTGCTATTGATCAGACATTTCTAGTTTTCATTCTGGAATGAAATTTGGGGGTTTATCAGGTAGTAATTTTTTCTTTGAACTTTGTTCCTCAGCTTGTCTTTCTTTGCAAGACTGGAGTATCATAGCAGTATAGTCTCTGATATTTCATGCTAACTTGGGTCTTGATTCTTTAGAATATGGAAAATTATGGTTGGCTAGAGTACGGGTTATTGACTTTTTTTAAATTTATGAAGTTCTTTGTTACATTTAAAAATGAATGTTATAGTCATAGTAGTAATTGCTTGCTAATATGATTTTTGTGTGGTTTTGTATTTTCTATAGGACACTGTTGCTTCTTAATTTTACATTATAAAGTTGTTGGAAAGAAAATCTTTGATAGCTAGAAAAAAAAATCTCCAGGGTTGATGTTTAATATTCTGGCATAGGTAGGAGAAATAGTCAATGATAGTGATGAAGCAGAAGTCAAACAGTGCTAGCCAAGTCTCAGGTTTTTGTATTGGATTTAGAAACACATCACTAGAATTTAATGGGCTTTATAATACTGTTTGTGTTTACGTAGTGCTGTTTGTATCTACATCTGCCGCGTAGTATGTGTTTGAATTTGGAGATCTGGATTGCCCACTAGCAATGACTCAATTGGTGATCATATATTGTGTACAAGAGAACATATATGATAGCATCAGAAACATTGAGTGTTAAGGTCTGGTGGTTCACTGCAGAGGTAGCCATGAAGAGGATGACTGATTCCATGATTATATAAATCCATTGGGATTTCCTTTCTTGATGATTGGAAAGAGGGGTTGGTAGTGAGTGTCCTGAGGTGCAAGATAAAAAATCATCTACCTGCAATTTCAGGCAGGCTGGGTCACTACAAGGTCGTGGAAATTGTCTTAATTTTGTATGAAAAGGAGATGAACTGGACAGATGACATTTTGAAAAAATGAAATCATTATGAGACTTGCCTCAATTTTGTAAAATTTTTTTGTCTTGTTTTAAAATATTCTGTTACATTAGATTGCTCTGGCTTTTGGTTATTATTCTCTTGGAAAAGAGAAGCTCTGAGCTGTCTGAAATAACGGATAGCATATAGTTAAGGGCACTAAGGAAAACAGTGTCTGGAAGAGTTGAGAAAAATCATGAATCAAACCCAGTGTGTATAGAGACCAAATTGTGTTATGTGGTTGATTAATAATTTATGTCATGAACTGTACTTCTAACAGTTTTGAAGTAGGCCAGTATGTACAGAGGCTGTGTATAAACAGGGATGTACATTCCTGTGTCCAGTGTCAGATTTGCAGGAGCAGCCATGCATTTGATATTAACCGTGCCAGGCCTTTGTGATCTAACATCTCCCAAGAGCTGAGAGAGATAAATTGGTAGACTTCAAAATGCAAAAGCCATGGGCCCTGAAATGTCTTTTAAAATTTAAGTAGAAATTAAAATATACTAATTTCTTAAAAAATATTCATGAGCTATTCTCTGAGATATTTGTGCATAATACACTTAATGTTAGATGGCTTTGCTGAAGCATGGGTTTGGTAGTGGTGAGGGCAATATATAATATTTTCGCTAGAGCCTGCTGAAACCTTTTTCCCTTCTGTTTTGCTGTCCCTTGATGATTATGAATGTAAGAAGGGACAGAGGAAAGGTAGATTCCTTGGAAAATTATTTTCAGAAATGGAAAGCACATGCAGTTGAAAAGCTGGCTTTTCTGTAGTACTGTAGATGCTGTCCTTAGCAGTTTAAGACTTTTCATAATAGACCAGCTATGGTACGAAACTATGGTCTCCTAAGAATTTTTAATATAAAATTAACCTAATGCTACTTAAAAAAAAAAAAAAAAAAAAAAAAGAAGAAGATTCTCTACTTAAAATACATTGGTGCCCCTTTTTAATCAGAACAAAGTGTGCTTTTTAATTACCTTCATTCTCAAGATAATACTCACTTGGGACTTCTGTATCAGTAACACTTGCAGATTCTTGGGCATGAGATTATGTACTTGGTGTATACTTGTGTATGTGTGTACACACCCACCGTTCTTGATTCTAAATATAAACACACTTCTTTTTTTCTCTTGCATTCATGAAACCTTCCTTCTGCCACCAAAGAAATGTTGGTGACTTTAATACTTTCAATTGATTTATAATATATTTACTAAATATTGTTTATAATATTTTGGAGAAGTTATCAACATTGAAGTGTGCAAATATCTGATGATATTGGGTAATCTTTCTGTATCTTCTTTTAAGTTCTTATTTATACCTGTTTAATGAGTATTTTCAACAGTTCATTTAGCGTTTGGGTTTTGACATTCTTTGGCTTATATCGCATCTTGAAAAAAGTAACCTGTCAATGTTTTTCACAACTTTGAACACTGTCATGAAATATTCTCATTTCCAGTCCTCTGTAACAGAGTATTGTTTTTTTAAAAAAGTCTTCTTTTCAAATATGATTGTACAGTTGAAAAATTTGAAAGATTTTATATTACTTTGTTGATGGCTTTAATGCATTAAGAATTTATACATTTTGAATGGAAGTCTCTGAATTCAATTAGTTCTGAAATGTGATTGAGAAAAGGTTTTATTGCATCAGATACAGACATTTGTGATAAGGCATTTTTCGGTGTCCTTGAATCACTCTTCAGCATTATATAATGAGATATTTTTCTTTTCCCCCTTCCAGCCATTAAGATTACTATACAGCAGTTTTGTGGGTTTTTTCCCAAAACTAATATTTAGTTACCCTCTCAAAAGCAGATTAAAATGGTAAACCGAAGTTTAATCTATTTGATATGAGTGAAAATTTTGGAGAGGTGGATGGTGTTGATTTGAATTTGTCAAAGGTGCCCCGTATTTTAGTGAAGTGCAGAGATGTGATTTCTGGAATGGTGTCTGAAGCTAACACCTTTGAAAGATGAGAAGTTGAAAGGGTATCAGTCTATTCCTATATGTTGTAGTTAATTCCATGGCATGTGAGGTACATAATTTTTGAACTTCTCTTGAAACTGCTTTCCTTACGTCTGCACTTCAGCTGAGCTTTTTAAACAGTGAAGTGATTGCGTCTTCCCATTCTCGCTGTAATTTTTTTTACCCCTCTGGGGTTTCAAAGGCTTTCTCTCTTCAGGCATTGTACATTACATCACAGCGTAGCAGAGAGCACACAGTGTTAGCTCACCTGGTGAAAGGCTTGTGGCTTTGTTTTGGGGACAGTGGCTTTGCTGCAGGAGAGAAAACCTGGGGCGTGTTTCAGACACCTCAGAACATGCTGAGTTTCTTGAAAGCCATTTCTGTGGTGGTTTTCTTCAGCTTTTCTGTTTTGCTTGGAAACTTTCTTGACTCTTAACTGGTGGGGATGCTGTATATTGCACGTATGGGGGAATCTGAAGCATACCTTGTATCGAGTTAGTAGTTTTTGTTAATAGTAATTGGGCATTATTTCGCATGTTACAGCGCTGATACAAGCTTCCACAGTCTTCCTTTAACAGGACTTGAATTTCAAATAGTAGGAAAGCATTTCTAAAGACAGTTTTCTTTACTCAGATACCGTAGCCTTACTTTTTATGCGACCAAAACAATTTATTGCAGTGTGTTCTTCTGTTGCCTCCACTGAAACTTGTACTTCCGTGATCTTACCATCACTGTATCTGTATTCCGCAATGCCTAAGCTTTTCTGAGCCCAGTGTGTGCTTCATGTCATGCAAGCATGTTGACTTGGTTTTGACTCCTTTATCCTTAGACTGTTCTAATTTTTAATAGTCCATGTGGATATCCAAATATGCCATATTGTTCCAGATCTGTTGGTCTTTTCTTTTCCTTGAGATTGTTGTGCTTTTGCTTGATTGAGTAATCTTTATACGTATTGAGAAAATTCCTGTTGAACGGGTACTTTATAGATCCACAGTAGAAAATGCTAATTTGTGCCATATCCTTGAAATAACAGGAACAGGGGTGAAATTCATGTATTAGAAGAATTTTGAATGGAATCTTGTAGCTTTTAAAAACAAGTATTTAGGGAACATGATCAGATCCATCAATCTAGAAGTATCTGAAATAGAAGGTGTAAAGCGCAGCCTGTTGCTGTTCACATGGCTCAGGTGACACGTAAAGGGAGCTGTACGTACGAACATGCAAGCTTCCGTAGGAGCGTGCGAGAAGCGGAGGCGATGTGGTGGTTTAAGGCCGGAACGCGCTCTTCGGGCTGGCTGTCCTGGGGGAGAGGGGCTGTCAGTCGGAAGGGGCCGGGCCGTGCCGGGCCGGGCCGTGCCCTCCCCTCGAGTGCCCGTGGCCGCCTGGGGCCGCCCGCGCCGCGCCCGAGCGGGGCCGCCGCGCCCTCCCCTGCGCGCCCCCGCGGCCCCGGGCAGGGGCGGGGCGGGGCTTGGGCCGGGAGCGGGGCCCAGCCCGGGGCAGCCAATGGCTCGGCCGGGCCGCGCCGCCTCAGCCGCTGGCCGGGAGCCGGGCGCGGGGCAGCGCCGGCGGGGAGGAGCCGGCCCGGCCCGGCCCGGCCTGGCGCGGCGCGGCGGGGGAAGTTTGGGGAACCATTTTGGGGCGCCGGGCCGGAGCGTGGATGTAGCCGGTGGATGCGGAGAGCGCGCGGCCGTAGATGGGGGGGGTCGTGCCCGAAGCAGTAACAGCAACGCGCGGAGCGGCGCGGGGGCGTTCGCTGGGGGCAGCGCCCGGCCTGCGCCCCCCCGGCCGCTCCACCTCCTCCGGCTGCCCGCGGCCCCGAGCCCGTCTCTTCTGCGCGGAAACGCAATGAGCTCCTTCACTCCGCATGACGGGGAGATCTGCCTCCAGCTTTCTGTATTCGTGCAAGGGAGTGTTGTGTGCGTGCTTGCCGGGAAGTAAAACCAGCGAAGGGAAAGGTAGTGACTCTTAAATCGCGTTATGCGCAGTGTCTTAAGCTGGTTTTGTAGGAGCTGTGAAATCGTGTCCCTCGGGAGATCTCGATAGTCCGTGTATTTCACCCTTCCCCAGAACGGTGTTGAGAATAGTTTCATTAACAGGTCGGTGCCTTCTGTCTGATGTCATCAAGGACAGAGTTTTTCTTGGTCTAGAAACCAGGAAATCTCAAAATACATTTTCCTCTTTTCACTCTTTGTGTTGGTTACACTTTTTTCAAATTTGTACAATGTTTTGAGTAATTTGTGAGGTAGGTACTAATACTTTTGAAGGTGACACCTAGTGTACCTTAGTTTGTTGCTTAGAAGCTTATTCCCAGTGTGTGGGAACAAAGGTAGTAACAAATATTGCATATAGGGTTTTTTTACCCGTAGTAAGGTTTTTGTAACTAAAAATATCTTTAAACTTTATTTCCAGTTCTGTAGTTGTGTTTACTTGGTTTGTAATTGTCTGGTTTTGATAGTTCAGTGGGTTAAATGTATTACATTGTTAACATTTTTAATTGTGATTGACTTGTAGTTTTTAAGATAGCTATGAGAAACTAACTTCTCAGACTTTTCTGTCATTATGTGTTACTCATCTTTACATTAACAAGAGTGATGAAAATGTAGGCTTTGGGCAGGTTTAGGCTTGGTAAATTACAGTTTATAGCTTAAGTTTCTTCCTTGAATGCTAATCTCAATGGTCTCGTTCACAGATTCCTGCTCATTTTCATTCCCTGCTCATTTCGGTGGTCCTTGGTTGTAGAACATGTGTGTGTGAAAGCTGGTCACATACAGAAATGGTGATAAACCAGGGCTGTACTGTTCGGTTCTTTAGTAGGTCTATAGCTTAGAAGGCTTAAGTGGGAAGTACCTCCGTGCATAAGGGCTACTGCAAAGTTTGTAGGTTGCTTAATTTAATGTTGAACGGGCTCCGAGAGGTGTAATTAAAGAAACTAGAGCTCACCTAGCTTGTCAGACTGCCTAGGGAACTGGTCTAACACAGTGGTTTTCACCAGTGTTATCTGTGGGTTACTGGGGATCCCTGGATCAGGATGTAGAGGTTCAGGTAAGATGAAGCACACACAGACTTTTCTGAAATGTGTGTTTACAGTATTTGAAGGTAAACACTTAGAATTTTACACATGAATATGCATGTGATTTCTAAACTCTTTCCGAGCAAACAACGTGATCAGAATTTGTTCTCCTGTGTATCATTATTCTCTGCGTATCATTTGTTCTAGAGCATAGAACTGCAGTCTGCCATCATGAGCCTCCCACCTACGGTGTTGGGAAAAATAGCAGCAGAGCTCAGTTGCCACAGAGGCTTTATCATTTTTTAATCCCCTCGCAACAAGCTGGTGTGGTATCACTTCCCCAGAACGTCTATTTGATTTTTCACAGATAGCTTAAACATTTAATTGAAGCTGGAATGCCTTATAGTAGGAAAATAAGGCCAAACGACACAAACATTCCTGTCATATCTCTACAGTGTTACTTAAGGCTCAGCATTTAAAACCACTGTATGGGTTTTTCCAAAGATGACAACTGGATATTTCTAGTCCAACAAGCCTGAGATGAAGGAAGAGACTTTGGAGGGGTGAGATGATGCTGTTATTGGGCACGTGAGACTTGTAAAAATCAGTGACTGAATACCAAATCTTAAGACACCCATGGTTTTCTAGCTCCGGACTGGGGAGAGGTGCTTCTGTAGGCAGTTTCAAATTCTTCTATGATTACTTCTTGAATGTCAAGGGATAAGTTATTTTGCATGTTGGAATCTCTTAGTTCCTTCACTTCATGCCCTAAACAGTGTATGTCTTGCAAAAGCATGCACAGTGTGCTGCTTTGAGGTATCTAGTCCAAGTATGAGTAAGTTTGTGGGTGAAATGATGCTAAATATGGGAAGCTTGCCTATTGCCTAATATTCCCATGTTAAATAAATAGCAAGAAGATTAAAGATGAGGTGTTATTTTGAGAGCTTTATGCATATGTGACAGATACAGAGCTGGGGGTACTTGCAGAGAGGCACTTAAGGTGGTTGAGAATTTTACTGTGTAACGGAAGCCAATTTTGGCTAGCATTTTACTTAACTTTCCTTAACCTACAAAGGTAAGGTTTATTTTTTCAAAATGGAGTGTTTATTTTCTCTGGTAGTACTAGTAATTCCTTCTGCACAAGAAGGAGGAGTTAGGGGGCACAGGACAGAGCATAGCATCCATAACAGGTTAAGAAATGTGGTACTTTTACTGCATCTGTTGAATGCTTGAGCAAGCTGTTTGGTCTTAACTTCTGGCTGGGGACATTTGAAAGAATAGAACTTCAGTGTAAACTCCACTGAATGTAAAACTTCATCGACAGTGCCTTTTGCAGTTACTGGAAGTGTTTGAGTACTTCCATGTTCAAATTAATTCTCAAATTTAATCTTTTGAATTTCTTGTCTTATTTGGGAAATTCAGTAAAATAATTGCTTTGTTTTTCTTTTCTGGTATTTTCACAAATGGTTTAGTTCAGGAAGCTGAAGCAATGGATGCGCTTTACAAGCTATAGGACCTGGTATAACAGAGTAATGAAAATGAAGAGTCACTATCCTATCCGAGGAAAAAAACAGTGTGGTGATGGTCTTAGCTTTGTTTTCCCTTGCTGCTGTTTTTCATTTTTTTAGAAAAATTATGTAGTAAACATGATTACTGAGAAGGTCATATCTGGAAGTTCATTTTTTCATTAAAAATGACTAGTTTCTTATTTCACTAAATACACAGCAATATAAAATTCAGCCTTAGAATCGTTCCATAGTGCTTCTAGTTGTTACACACAAGTGAGCTGGGTGGAGTATTTTGTAAATGCAATGTTAAAAAACCCAACAAACTTCTTTTGAGGATTTCAGTTACATTTTTAGCATATCTTTACTCCTCCCCTTTGCAGCTTCCAATAGGTAAATTCCATTTCAGAATAATTAGCAGAACTTCTTCACTTGTTAAATTTGTGTGTCATACAAGTGTCTGTATGGTATGCAGCACAATTGATACTTACGTGTTAATGTATCCACAGTTTGCGTTGCATGTTTGGTTTCATTTGTATCTCTCTTGAAGCTTCTTTGTAAATCAAAAATACTGTATGCAGAGGAAAAGAAGATGTGTTTAGATCCTCATTCTTTTTTCTCTCTTCTGTTACAGAAATGAGCCGTCAGACTGCTACAGCACTACCTACAGGTACTTCAAAGTGTACGCCATCGCAGAGGGTGCCTGCACTGACTGGCACTACAGCTTCCAATAATGACTTGGCTAGTCTCTTTGAGTGTCCTGTGTGTTTTGACTATGTGCTGCCACCAATTCTTCAGTGTCAGAGTGGCCATCTTGTTTGTAGCAACTGTCGCCCTAAACTTACATGCTGTCCAACTTGCCGAGGCCCACTGGGCTCCATTCGTAACCTGGCGATGGAGAAGGTTGCCAATTCTGTACTATTCCCGTGTAAATATGCCTCTTCCGGATGCGAGATAACTTTGCCACACACAGAAAAAGCAGAGCACGAGGAGCTGTGTGAGTTTAGGCCTTACTCCTGTCCATGTCCCGGTGCTTCATGTAAATGGCAAGGTTCTCTGGATGCTGTAATGCCACATCTGATGCATCAACATAAGTCAATTACAACACTTCAGGGAGAAGACATAGTGTTCCTTGCTACAGACATTAATCTTCCTGGTGCTGTTGACTGGGTTATGATGCAGTCTTGTTTTGGCTTTCATTTCATGTTAGTCTTGGAGAAACAGGAAAAATATGATGGTCACCAGCAATTCTTTGCAATTGTACAGCTGATAGGAACACGCAAGCAAGCGGAAAACTTTGCTTATCGACTCGAGTTAAACGGGCATAGGCGGCGATTGACTTGGGAAGCAACTCCTCGATCTATTCATGAGGGAATTGCAACAGCCATTATGAATAGTGACTGTCTAGTCTTTGACACCAGCATTGCACAGCTCTTTGCAGAAAATGGCAATTTAGGCATCAATGTAACTATATCCATGTGTTGAAATGGCAATCAAACCTCTTCAGGCCAGTGTTTAAAACCATTGCATTTAATTTAGCAGAAACTAGGGTAACCGTCTTTGACTGTCAGACAAATTATTTGGTAGATGGAGGGTAGACATATATGAAGGTAAATAAAAGGAAAGGCTGTTAAATTACAGGAAGCAGTTGCATGTAGTAACACTAATATATTTAAGTCAACAGTAAACCACTGAAAATATATATACACCCAAAATGGGCATCTTTTGTATTAAGAATTGATTCTACAGGAAATGTTGTAAAATAATTCTAAAAACTTGTTTGTAGATTGATTGTACTGTTGAAAAGGATACTGTTTCGTGTTTTTGTTTGTGTTTTTTTCCTCCCCCCTTTGACTGACAAGCCATGTTGAGTGGTCTGGTCTCTGGCCGCTGCTTCCCCTCCTCCTCCCACCTCCCCTTTGTAAGTCACTACATAGTATTGCTGCTGTTTGTGTATATTTTTTGTGTATTTGCTAATTTTTATTAACTTCTAGTTTTTCATTAAATAAATATGACTTTCTTTTCTGTAATTCAGGTTTTTCTCTTTTTTGTATCTTTTAAAAATTAATTACAGGTGTCATCTTCTGATATGCATAATTGCTATGGTAAAACTTATCTTTCTGTATGTTTGGTAAATTTTGTCTCTTTCCAGTAGTCAATTCATTGGTAATACTGTTCTTAATTGAGCTATTTTGTGAATGTACTGAACTCGAAAGGAGTAATTATGATCAAAGATGTATCAGGAAAGAAAGCTCCTTTAAAAACAGGTCTAGATGTTGTTGTACTTTGAGTTACCTTCTAACAAAAATGAACAATTATTAAGACTTTCCGAATTAAAAAATTCACGCTTCAAATTTAGAGATGCTTAGAAACTTGATTGCACCCTTGTATTTGTTGGTTTTGCAGTACAAAGAAGGTATTGTCTTACACAGTATTTGTAACTATAAAAACAGACCATTTGTTTTTAAAAAAAAAAAAAAAAGGCAGTCAGAATGACATGTTTTCAGTCTTTTTATATTTGTCATTAAAAGAATACCTGGCAAATTAAAAAAAAAAAACTTTGCTTTTTGCTTTAGCTCAAAGTTTGACACATTGATACTCCTGCTCAGCTTCTTGTCTTCACATCTTTTGGTTGTTCCTAAAGTAACTGTCTTGAACTGGTTTTTGTATATCATTTTAGTGACATGATACACGTTGCAATGCACGTAATCTCTTACAGGTATGGTTCACCGGCCATAAAGGCTTTTTTGAGGATATTGGGCTTTATGCAGACTGCCTGTATGTGAAAAATTTAACCATGGATGTATATGGTATTTGTGCTACAAAACAATAGAGACAGAAAAACAAATAAGGTGAAAAGCTGTTTTATCTCAAGCTATTTGCAAGAAATCTCTGTCAAACCTAGCAGTAGTGGGCATCTATTTGGGGAGGTCGTCTGGCTATTAACTACTTTTGTAACACATTAAAATACAGTTTATTTACTGTGCACTGTCTTAACTTTCTTACTGGAAGTTGATCTATTTAAGATGACTCTTGTTATTATTTTGATGCATGATGAGGTAAGTAGTTCTACAGGTAAGGAACATAAAACCCATCAGGTTGGATTAATAAAATACTACAGAAATAGTTGGCTTCATGTAATGAAAGTAAGAAATTTCACTCAAAATTTCGTATTTAGGCTGTTCGAACTGTGCACAGATTTCATTTAAAAGATGTACCTTGTGACAGTAAATGCTTCAGAAATCCTGCACTCTAGCATTTTTTCCTTATGAATATACAACTAATTGTTTGCAGTCTTCTAAATTCAGTAATTCTCTCAAATTAAGCTTGTCTACATTTACCTCATGTTTGTCTTCTGGTCTTTGACAGAAACTTGGCTAAATACTTCAGGTATTTTTAGAGGAACACACTGACTCACCATCTCAGTTGCTCGCTCGTGATTGACTGGCTTGGGCTGAAGTTTGCCTGCTAAGGTAATCTCATTTTCAGCTCTCCAGTTTTGTTAAGAAAATCCAGCTAAGGACCTGTACGAACCCGCCGCAGTCTGATAGTTAAGATCAGGGCTGCGTAAGCACAGAAGTTGCGTAAGCCTGTTCTCTGCTGCCGCTTGTACTTGGAATGGTTCAACTTCTGTCCCCAAAAGAACCGTGAATCTTATAACCTTATTGCGCTGATGTGCAGTGGTTTTATTTAGGCTAGAATGGGCTGAAGATCAGGAGTATGCTTTTGAAGGGGACTTTAAAAATTGAATTTGTATTGTGCTGTAGGAGCCAACTGGTATGGTCAGACAGTTTTTTACATTTTACAGATGACAAGTGCTATAACATAACTGATGTATGCTGACTTGCTGTAACGTAAACTAGTATTACTCCATTTGGTGTTTAAAAAACCCCAACTGTATGAAACATCTGATGTCCGTCATCAGATAGAATGATTACACAAATTATACTTAGGCCCAGATCCTCAAAAGTATTGGAAGGCTAATTCAGTGGATCTCCTCTAAAGAGTCTTGAGGATTGGTAAGTCAACTACACTGTTACATATGAAAAAAAGAAAACATACTAGAAATCTGTACAGTTTTACTACCTTATCTAAAATAAATGGTGTATTAAAACCTGGCATTGTCTTAACATTAGCTATTTATTTTAGAAAGTACTATTTTACTTTGCGGTATTGGGAAAGAGTATTCCAATTTGTCTTTAATAGATGAAATGCAGTAGATCTCGCATTTATCCACTTAGCACTACCTCCGTTGCTTTTCATTGCCCTTTTAAAAAAAAAAAAAAAAAGCTTTAAAGGGAAAATGTTTGACAAATGGGGATGTTAATAGTTGGGTTCTGTTTTGTATTGCTGCCTGTGCTGTTGTACTATCCAGTACCTTTTCAAAGTGTGACTTGCTCTAGTGGGGCAGGTAGTTATTAACCGTAGCAAGTTACAGTGTGGACAGAGGAAAGAAGCTACCGCTGCTTGCTTTTTATCTTTGATAAGCTTAGTTATCTTCTGGTGTATTCTGAGGGATGCATTAAAGAATTTTTTTCCCCCTACTGGTTTTGATTAAAGGCAAAGCAGCAGATTAGTTGTCATACCTTTCTGGTGTTTTACTGATTATCCAGTTTCTTTGCACTTTTTGTGTTCAAGTAAGGCAGAAAGTATTGTGAGACTCTGCGGTTGTTGCCTCTTACCCTTGAACTTCGCTAGTGAATGACTAAGAGTAGAACCTTAAAATAGTGAAACAAGAGGGGCTTTTATTTCTATCGTTTTATTAGATGAAGTCATCTGTGAAAATTGTAACATCTTTTGTACGTCAGGTGCAGAAATACCCACTGAATTTATTATTATCACTGCTAATATATTCCAGGTAAATCAGCTTTCTATCTATGGAAATGAAAGCAAAACAAACTATGACTTTTGATTTACAGGCTGCTTCTGTAATAGGCTTTTGGCACAGATACAATTTGCATTTCATAAGCACAGTTGAGTTTGTTTCAGAATTAATGAGCAAGAACAGAATGTAACACACTGGGTTTTCTCTTGTGGTTGGGCCTAGTGTAAAACAATGAGAAACTCAAGGATCTTACATAAATTTAAATTTCTATCTTCACTGACAGTCAAGGGAAGAGAAGAGACAAAGCTACCAACTGAGATGGGATACTGACAGACTTTCTTAAATTACTCACAGTATGCAGTACCTAAAGCAATTTAATAATCCAGTATTTTCTTGGCATTGTTTAAATGGATTTAATTTTCATAGGCTAAACTGCAAGCGTAGGCATCCCAGAGTCGAGTTGATTTGTATCAGGTAAGAACAAAGGACATGTACTTTGTCCCTCCAAAATATTACCCAGCTCTTCCACAAAGTCTTCACGTATGCTCCACCTCCTGCTGCTGCTGTAAGTACAACTGTGCATACATCTCCCTTCCCACGCAGGAATTGGTACATGTCAACTCTTCATGAGTTGCTTCCTGTATTTAGGTTTGAAAAATGACGTCTGCATTGACCTCGCTTCAAACTAGAACTGAGTGCTGAAAGGACTTACTAACTTCATTTAGACCATATTGCTTCTGTGCAGATCCCTTAAGCATATTTTTTGGATTTCAGACCCCTTTTTCCTGTGATGCTACTTGCTCCCTAGCATATTGAGTGTTATTGTCTAAGTAAATTTGCACTAAATCAGTTTGGTTTTTGGTAACAACCCCATCTATTAGACTCTCTTGCTGAACTGCATGTGCTGCAATTTGTGTTCTCTGAATATAGCTTGCAGAATTGCATATTATTCCCTGTTTGTGGGTGTGTCTTCTTTAGAGATGTGATCAGCTGCTGATATTTATATACATATATACCAGATAAGCTAAGGAATTGTTTCTCAACAGCTTCAGTTTTCTCATGGTTGACTCTATCAGGAAATGAGGGTTTTTTTCCATGATTATTTGCTAATGATAGTAAAAAACCAGCAAATGCCCATAACTGTGATTTCAGGTTGTTAACTGCTGAAGGTAATACTTTTATTTTGATTCCATTTACACCCACATTTAAACAATCAAGTTTAGTTTGTAGTGATACTTGATACATATATAGCTGATAGTTAGTGATCTCTCTTAAATTTGACATACAGAAGTAATCTGAGCCTGTCTGCTTAAAGTTTACTATTCAAACGCTCAACTCTGGGCTTAACTGCAAATCCTCCATCAAAAGCTGCATTAAGAACTTCATCGAGACAGCTTGCCATAACAAAAGTCAAATCTTGCCGTACATTCACTGCAATTTCTTCAAGATCTTTTTCATTTCGTCGAGGAATGATAATTCTCTTCAGCCCAACTCGGTGTGCTGCCAGGACTTTGTCTTTAATTCCCCCAACCTAATAAGGAGAAGAAATATATATATAAAAATCCATGACACTAATCTAATAAAGTAATTATTGTAACAAATTATACCAGGAGCTAAATTTTAATGAAAGGTTCTCCCATCTCCCGTCATTTAGGAAAGCAATTAAAAATGCTGCAGTAGTTTTAGCTCATTATATGCTTAATGAGGGAAATACGTTAACATGCTGCAGTACCCTTTCTGTAGCAGTTAATAACAAAAGAGGGAAAAAAAATACAGGAGTGCAGGTACAGGAGTATCAATAGTGGAGAAGTCATTACTTCTCAAGAATTTATTATTTTTTTTTAAAGATGGCCTTAACTCAATTTTTTTTTTCATATGGCATGCTGACATCCTGCACCTACTTTGGAAGATTTTCAAGATGAAGGCAGTATTAGGGTTGGGGGGGGGGAATAGTCTTAAAGATGCAATGTCACGTGATAAATAACTTGAGTTGCACAACTGAAACTGCACAGAAAAGCAAACTGGTGCCCCAAACTGCAAAGATGGTTTTGTTCTAGAAAAGCAGGTGGCACTTCGCTAAGCCACCTGTTTGAGTTTGTAATGAGATGTAAAGAGGGGTTTAAATTTGTTTTTCCTTTACTCACAGCTGTAGCTTCTTCCCCTTGAACTTTTTTCTAATCCTATTTAAAGACCATCTTACAGAAGAAACTTGCAATTTTAGGATGCTTTAGAGGAACAAAAGCCTTGTATTGTAGCACAGAGGGCAAAATTTAGGCTACTGTAAAAGAAGGTAGTAGCGAACCATAAGGCCTCATGGTCATCAGCCTAGTCTGGACAACGCTACGTACCTACCACCATGACTTGCTTTCAGGGAGCAGATGCAGTTAATGGTGTGCCCATAGGAATTAAGTTACTAATAATAGTAAGATTCTAGACAACATTCAGAAAGAAGGTAAACCTGGTTTTGTATTTACAGATACCTAATTTTTACACCTACCTTAAACAGTAGGCAAAATTTGGTCAGTGGTGCAATAAAGGCAACTTATTTGGCAAGCTAAGCAAACCTGCGCCAGATCAGAGTTAGTGGAGTGGAGCTTTGAACACCAGCCCATCTCGGTAACTGCCATCAGAAGGCGATTCCAGAGATCCTTCTAGTCTGCTACCTTATCACATTATCCCTGCTTTACTCTCTACTGCTGAAACAAAACTATTTTCCAACTTCATCCTTCCTTTGTCCATCATTTGGTACGAGATGGCAACTCCCACATCTGCTTCATCACTTATGCCAGGCTCCATTTGACACTTTAAAACTGTGTCTGTTTGAAAGCTTTCCTTTGCCCTCATGCTTTGAAAAAGCTTTATGGGAACACCATTCAGCTGAACTATATACAAGGAACAAAATTTCAGAAGAATCTATAAATATATGCATAGAGGTGGTTTCAGGAGTTAACCTATATGCAATTACTGTCAGAGCTTTAAGAAACAACTTTTCAAAGAAACGAGATACTTCTGTAGTAATTGTTTGAGGAAGCACGTTCAGAAATGGCAATACATATTTTGAAACAGTCTTGAATGTTAAGATTTCTAGGTTTCCTTTCTAACTAGATATTTTAGTGTGCTTTCTGTGAAAACGGCAGCAAGGCTAGCTTTAACGTTAAGTGCAAAGCAGGCAGAGGAGTGGTACAGTACTACGGCAGGCTGGCTTCCACCAGCCTCCTACCACTGCACCAGGAGACTGGATCGCTGCTAAGGAATGATCCAGCACGACTTTGCTTTTGTAAATGGCTCTAAACAGATGTGATACCCAATAGAGAGAATTAATACAACTTAGCTCTTTTCTCAAATTATACTTACTGGAAGAACAAGGCCTCTTAGTGTAATTTCTCCTGTCATGGCTACATCTGAACACACCAGCCGCCCACTGAAGAGTGAAGCAAGACAGGTTACTATGGTAACACCAGCAGATGGTCCATCTTTTGTGACAGCTCCAGCTGGGAAGTGCAGATGGATGTCAGTGTTGTCAAGGAGATCAAAACTTCCAGAAGCTTAAGGAAAAAAAGAATGGTTTGAACATGAAAAATCTAAACCCATTTTGTTCCCAGTCTTTATTCTAAAAGCCCACCAGAGAACTAGAAGTCTTAGCACTATTTTTTTAACAGTAGGCTGAAAAAGCAACACTGTTTTGCAGAAGCCCTAGGAAAACAAGCAAAAGGAAAACCCAACAAGCTTTCCTACATCCAGATTCCTAGACAAAACCATAACAAGTTAAGGAGCTTGGTATTTGCATGTGTTGGAAATTCAGAGTTAATATAGAAACCAAGGAATTACTACGTAGAATTTTTACGGTTTTTATGTCCCAAACCATAAATGTCAACTTTCTGAGAACATACCACAAAATCAGCACTCCACAGAAAGCCAGTATTAACCAGTATTATAACATAAACCTCTCATTTACATCTTTTCACCTTACTTAACCTGTAGGACATAACAGGTAAATGCGTATACAGTTAATGCCAGCAGCATTTCATGCATTGATCCAATGTAGTTTTTTTACCTATCTAAACTTCTGTAAATAATGACAGATACTGGATGATTATTTGACAATTCAGCAGATGATCAAACCAGAAGGCACATTTCCAGAATTCTTGGGAGGTTCAGAGAAAACCCAAAAGAGTTAAAAGTTTCTTAGCCAAAGTCCTATTGTGCTGCAATTCAGCAGTTGCCATACAATCCCAACTAATTATCAAAATATTAAAACTTGGACTACAAAAAACCTACTCTTAACAGAATCTGTGTCTTAATTTTAGAGGAAAACTACAGACTTGCGTATATCCACATCACAAAAGTACTGGAGGAAAGCTTGAATGTAAAAATGAGTAAGAGGCAAGTGTCTGCCACAAGTAAGGAGAAGCATCTTGGCACAGAGGCTGTCCGCAACTTTCTCGGTTGTTGCAGGGAGGGACTGGCCAGGATGGCACAATCTGCAGTGACAACTCCTGTTCTGCCTGGACTGACCCCTTTGCCAGGCTGCCGACACCTCAGCTTGGCAGAAATCTGAAAAAGGACTCCAGCAAAAAACTCAAGAGCTGATTTCATCTTCAGTGGAGCACAGATTGCTGGAAAAACCCTTCTCTGTTAAGGCAACACTTGATACATTTCCACAATGAGTATCAGTAACTTCCACTGTTACTCAGCAATGTTACAATCTGCTGAATTACTGAAAAATACCAAGTTTTTAGAACCTTTAATTTCCATGCAATATTAATGCTTCCTTTGTGTGCATCCCTGCACTAAGAGGCCAAGGGATGCACAGAATCTCTGCGACGCAATAGAGCTATGCATTAGTTATCATTTTTTTTTCCCCAACCTACCATTGGTTAGCTGGTATCTCTTTGCATTGCTGCGCAACCAGCTAATTGCAAGATGTGCTGACTCCTTCATGACATCTCCAAGTTGACCAGTCAAAGTAAGCTGACCTTCTCCATCCATGCGACTAGCTTCTACAAACATGATCTCCCCCCCTAAGGGAGTCCAAGCCAAGCCTATGGCTACTCCTGGCTGACTTAAGCGTTCAGACACCTGAAGGAAAGAAAGTAACACAGGAAACGGTTTAGGAAACAGTCGTAACAAAACTAGTGCAAAACCCATTTGATAGTTGCCTTCAAAGCAACTGTACCGATTAAAACACAAAAGTTAAGCCCAAGTGTCTGCTATATATATATTTTTTTAAATGCAGCAGTAATTCTGCCTTATATGTAAACATTAATTACAGAATAGGAGCTGTATGTGGCTGCTTAGCTTAAAGCAATGGCAAACATCTGGGTACATCATTCTTGAAATCTTCCCCACCCCCAAAAGTTCAATGAGAATTTTTTCTCTCCACTTCAGAAGACTTCAAGTATTTAGTCAATCCTGACTGAACGCTTATATGACTTAATCCATCCTGCCCTGACTCTGTTACTTACACAAAAAAGCCAGTTTTGCTCCCAAATGTTACCTAAAAGATGGTTTCACTACTGTTAGACAAGACACTGATTTTTTTGTTCATTGCAAACACTTATAAATAATTTGGAATAATGAAGACGCAAGTCTGCTAGCAGGCTAGATATGAAAGAGCTGGGAAAGCTGACTGACTCCATTAGTAATTTCAAGTAGTTAAGCAACCCCACACAAGACTGATCTACTTATCTAAGCCTGCCTGTCCCCAGTTACTGAAGAGATCAATGGAGGTCGCCGAATCCCAGTCTCCTCCTGTGTTGAGAAGGAAGGAGAGGCAGGATGTTTTCCATGAAAGTTCCAGGTTTGATTCCCTTCCCCCCCCCCCTTGCATGAGAGATTCTTTTAGAATATACAGAAAGTCCTTTTGTTTGCCTGAGCTTCAAGGAAATGAAGAAATCCTGATGAAAGATGTCACAGCTATTCAGCATGTTCTGAACTACTAAGTTATGTATTCATTGCAAGGCAGAAAAGAAACTGGATGAATTTTTACTGTGTCAGGCAGTGACTAGAGCAAAAGACAAATACTCCTTTGTAAAATAAAGCAATAGGCCCATTTGAAAATAATTTCATCTCTTACTGAAATGCAGAACTGAAAGTTCATTTGATTAATTCCTGAAAGGGATGAATCCCTCGTTAAACTGTTTAGAGAATTTAAAGAAATGTTTCATTTCTTGGATAGAAAACAAGTCGAAGGAGCCTCACAACAGAACCATAGTAAAATAATTCCAATTCTGAAATCTGGATTTCTAGTTATGTTAAAATTTCTCAAACTACTTTTGTCCCTTCTAAGCACATCTAACATTCCATTTTACACTGCATGCAAATCCAGAGCAATAGACCATTTTTTTTTCCTTTAGTATCAACTCATTCTGCTCTGTACAACTTGCCATAATCTCAATGCTTTCATTTTGCTTCCTTCCAAGAGTTAGCAGAGAAGTAAACTAATCAGACTTTGTACAGACCCTGAAAACGCAAAGCTCTGTAGACACGAAGTTGACCTGCTTTAACCATCAGCCCAGCTGCAAGACCAGAGCAGTCTCTATATGAGCCCGTACAGCCACGTACCTTAGATCCAGAGGCAGAAATACTTGTCTGGCCCTGCTGCGAGCTGGCTGCGTTAGAAATACTTTGATCTAGGAGCTCCAAAGGCAGTAAGTTATTAAGCATACTAGTCCCTTACTAAAATGCCCCTCCATAAGCCCACTGGAAATGCTGCTGCAAGTCCCCAAGTAGTACACAGGCTTAAAGTTTGTAAGTCGAACAGCAGCAGTGGATTACCTAAACAGAACAATATAGCGTTCCATGAGATTATCAGAACAAGAACTGTCTTTCTAAATAGGAGTCAAATGTTAACATTTCAGGATTAGGCTGAAATCTATCCCCATCATAAAAATAGAATCAAGACCATTCTTAGTGTTCAGTTTTCTCTTTCCTGTTTCACAAATAGAAAATGGCTTCCTTTATGCAGTAAGAGTGAACAACTATTTACTCTACAGTTGGTACCTCTCATTACTGGCCAAAAAGAGATGCACATTTAAAAAAATAAGCTCATTTACAAACACACAAGTTGTGATACTTGTAGCTATAGGCAACTCAGATATATGACAAGAACAACTTGCTCGTGCAAGAGAACTGGTGAAGCACAAAAAAAAACAAAAAACACCAACCCAAAAACCAAAAAGCATTTGGAGTGCTATGAAATGAAATTAAACATACATGCTTGTTATAATTTCTGATTTTTGTATGATATGCTTTGCCAAATGCTAAACTGAACTGTCAAGAGCTGTCTTCTAAGTTTGATGACTAAGATTTGAAATGTGGCCCTCGCTCAGGACCACTGTTTATTGGTTTGAAGGAAATTAGCACAATCCTGACTACAGCAAAACCATGCTGATACTGGAGCTCCTGGCACAAACAAGGCTCCAGCTATCAGGAGAGAGAAGCAGCAGAGGCCAGTGGGACTGGTGTTATGCTCCTGGATCTAGCGGACCGGTCAGTTAGTAACGATACTTCTCTCACAGTAAAGCAAAGGAAGCTGCACAGCCCAGCGCCTTGGTTCCATTGTGGCTCTCAGTTATCTACATATTTTGAACAACATCACACCATTTACTTTTATTACCATAATTTAGCTAAAAGGGCTGGGTTTTTTCTTTTTCATTTAAGAAAATTGTACATAATCGTGGTTCACTTTTATGATATCAAAATACCTCATCTTATCAAGCATTTTCATTTTGTTAATGTAAGTTTCTATATCTGTTCCCTGTATTTTATAAGGTACAGTGACTTAGGCTGATTAGCTTAGTAATTGCTTAGTAACTCAGGTTAACAAAATCAATTCATCCTGGTTAGACTGAAATCCAGCAGCATCGAAGCATTCTCCTTTACACTTTAGACAATCATGTATTTTGGCAGCCTGTCATGGTTTCAAACATTTCAGGTATAATGAACAAAAGCACCTGTCCATACCCTCCTCCCATCCCAAAGCAGACATCAATAAGGTCTGTTGTTTGAGTTTTTTGGTTTTCTTTTCCTTGTTTTGGACTGGATGTTAGCACTGGTTCTAACTGTTTATCAATTCAAAACAGTTTGCAGACTAATTCCACTGTTTGAGAGCTCAGGGGCAGAAAATAGCAAACATGACTAAAGACCAAAAAGACTCATCATTTATCTCACCTCAGTACAAACTCCCTCCTCTATCCTCAGACTAGGTAGGTTCCTCCTCCTCCTCTCACAAGTAAGTTGAGATCTGATAAGAGAAACTAGGTGTGTAGTAAGTGTAATCACCTTTCAACCATCATTCTTCCGCACTAACTGGTAGACTCAGAGGCCAGCAGTTACTCCAAGTTATCCTAAGCTTAAGGAAAAGAGACATCATCCACAAGTCTGCAATTTTGCAGTTACTTTGTAGGTTGACATATAGGCATAATTGACAAAAAACTATTAAGTCACTGATTCACAATGGGAAGATGAAAACCAGTCCTAAGTTACCTGCTGGCCGTTAGCATCTTTGTTATCCTTCCACAGGTTCTCCCCACCTGACTAGAAGCTTCTTCTTTTCTAGTCTACTCTTCTGATTCATTCCCAAACAAACCACTGCAGGCAAAATATGTAACAGCACCTTCCCTCTAAGGGAGGAGGACTTCCCAGAAATATCACAAGACTGGTATTTCTTAGATGACAATGCCTATCTAAACCTGTGCTTTGTACAGGTTTTGCTTCTAAAAGATAACCTAATTTGTTCCTTAATTAGAATTGTATGTCCCAGGAAATAGAGCTATTCTTTTATAGCATCTGTGCTTTCATTTCCTAGACTAGGTAATGTCATTAACCGAGAGCTTCCATCACTTCAATGTCACTCACATTGTGAGGATACAGACTAATTCTGATGGGCTTGCCTATGGTGCCAATAACGTTTTGTTAACTGAGCAGAATTAAGGGTTGAAAAAGCTAAAATCCAAGCCAAAAGAGAAACACTTCATTATAAACGCTCTTGATATCTTATAAACCCTGTTCTGCAAAAGCATGCTGTACTGAAACATTTAATTACATCTTTTACACTTTGAACTACTGTCAAGATTATTCTTAGAAAACTTTACTATGTGATTTATTCCAACATTTGTTCTGTGGGGTGACACGTAAGATTATTTATTTTTGATAACTGAATTAATCCTACAAGTATGAGCTGAGTAATCTGTCATGCCTTTCTGCTGGGGGACCTCTGTAGAAAATACACAAGCAATGCACTGAAAAGGTGAAAGATGAAGCAATCATTTTAAGCTGTTCCCCGAAGTACAACAGATCAATTAAGTCATATCATGTTTTCAGTTCTATTTGCTCAGTCTCATCCAAGTACTGACACGGTGGCTGCCTCCATTGTATAATTATAAATGGCAAAATGCAGGTCAAAGGTGAAGCTTTAAATGCTAGATATAGAAAGGAGACACACACATTGCAGACTACAAAACCAGAAAAAAACCCAGCAGCCAGTCTGAAACGCCTGTCATTGAGACAGGAGATATACTTTTCATTTGGAAGAATCTTGGGGGCACTTGAGAAGATTCAAAGGAATAATAAGTTAGTTGGGAAAATTCATTAAAACAGGAGTTATGTGGCTGAGCAATTTAAATTGAAAAAAAATCATAAAGTGCGTACGGAAAAATATGTACTCGTTACTAAGTACATCCAATAGTACATGAAAATAAATCCTGAGCTGCTCAGGGAATTGATGCTGTGTGGATTCATCTCTAGCTCCATTTATGCACTACTTAATTTGCCTGCTAAATATGGAAACATTTAAAAAACCTTTGATACACAGGTCAAAAGCTTCAGTCAGTCTTATTTCAGCTTATACAGGCCAGCAGATCCATGAGATGCTTATATGCGTATTCATGGCAACTGTTCATGCAAAAACCCCCAACCCAGCACTCATGTATTTGTAGGTTTGGAATTAAGAGCCACACTTTAAAAATTTTACTTGCACTACTTACTCCTGTAGAAAAATGACAAAATAGCAGAAATTACTTGCCAACACAGCCACATTACCAAATTCAAATGCATAATCAACTCCAGAAAAAGTTCAAAATGAGGCAGAACATCTAAGGAAAGTCACATATTAGCATATTGCTTGGCCTACAATCTAATTTTTAAAAAGTGTGGTAAGTTCACATTTATTTGAATTAATTCTCCTCTTGATTGGGAACTGGGAGTAGAGTTGCAAGTGACCAGAACTTCTGTAAAACTTTACAAAATTTGATTTATTTTTTAGCTTCTTTATGAAAGTAATAAAAACCGTTTCTAGAAATCAGAGTACTGGCTTGAATATTAAGTTCAATTTACTACAATGGCTTTATGCGCATCTGCAAATCAAGCACTAAAAAGCCAAATGATCCTGCAGAACTTTAGCTCCAAAGAACAGATGTCCAAAGCATATAACATACTTCAGAATAAAAATTCAGATAGAATGTTATTTCTCTGGAAAAAACCTCACATGCTATTTTTCAGCATTGTTTCTAAAAGTCAGGTAGTGAGAAAAAAAAAAGATTAGTACAAATTTCCATAGAAGTATTAAAAATGTCTGATGGCTACAGTAATTCAGAAGCTAAAGTATATCTACACTACCTTCTTAATTAAAATGGCCTTAAAATGTCTTGTGTGATTTTATTACTGGTCATAGCTGCTTCTGAGTGATGATAAGAAAGAACATAAGTTGCTTACAGTATAGTCATTTGCATAAAAAGCAATCTCTTCTAATTTCTGGAAGTAAAAAGAAATAAATCAGGACACAAGTGACCCATGTGAAAAAAAACTCAGCCAAGAGTGTCGTAAGATACTGGCCTCTTGATCACCTGATCTTCCTTGCCTCCCATTCCCCCCCAACATCCACTGCTACCGTCATCATCCTCTAACACAATCAATAGTGCTGTCTTCTTTCAAGCTGTTTCCTCATTTCTGTCTCTTCATTAAGAATCTCTTCCATGATAAAATCTTCATATCCACAAACCTCAGTTCAGGCTCATTCCTTAACAATCATTCATTTTCTCCTGTTTCCCCTGCATATCTTGTCCCCATTTTTGTCCTCCAAATCCCACTGGAGTCTGGTTCTCTCATCTAGGAGAGAAGCATTGCCACAGCAAAGTTCTTAGAAGTTTGAATTTTGTCTCTTCTTAAAGTTTTCCCTTCATTTCTATTTTCTCCATAACTTACTGGTTTACTTATCTTTTCTCCAGGATAAAGACAGAAAAATTTAGCGTTCCAACAGCAACTGTCTTCCTATCATAGTGTTATATATACTACTTACACTCGGTCAGTTCACCTGGACCTGAAGTAAAGCAGAGAATAACTGCAATGTAAATGGTGAAAAGAGAAACCCAAACTAACAAACTACTTTAACTGATGGCATTTTCATAGAATGTAGCAAAATACAGATGAGGGAAAGACAAAATTCTGGAATATGCCTACTGAGGAACAGAGCTGGTACTAAGAAGCTGGAGGTGACTCACTGATCATAAACCATTTTTAATAGCCAAGAGTCACATTAATCTAAAGAATGTCTGAGAGCTTCTGGTACAAATTGAAGTGGTTTTAATACCCAAAAATGCTGACTGGCTTTAAGGAGGTATGTGGGACAGTCCTTAACACAGTTGCCTCAGAGCCAGGATTCCTGGGTTCTACTTTTGGCGTCTTTCCCAAGACCACCAAACATCCCCCAAACAAAAGCAAAGTTGTTATAAACTGAAAAAACACCACCGCATTCTTAAGCACTGCTGCAGGCATCTAACAGAAAGTCATGCCATTAAGTTATTTACGTACCTGAATTAGAACAAAGCAAACCAAAAACTTCTTTAGGTGAAAAAACACTTGGTAGAACACAAAGAAACACAGTCCTGTTACTAATACATTTTTTTAAAAAGTTAATATTGTATAAACTCAGTCAATAGCAATAAAACAGACAACTAGTCAAACCAGACAAAAACAGCAGTCAAGCAGAAACAAACGAGGATGTTACCTCGGTTTCATACATGGGTGGCCCCAGGATATCTTTTAAAGCATGGAAATCAATTAAAATCGGCATTTCAGGTGGCAGAGCCAGGTCAGCTGTGTCACTGATGGATTCTGGTTTTGTATCTTCTGTGACATGCTCTTTGCAATCTAAAAGAATAAAATCTAATTTAGGATTTGTAGCAGGCAGTCTTGACACAGGAATTAAAAGAATCATGACGGAGAAAAATAAAATATTCAAATAAATGCTCAGAAAGTTCATGAAAGTGTGCTTAAACCATCTTTCACAAAAATCTTGTCAAATTAAAAATAATATGGCATCAAATTTAATCATTAAGCCTAAACATGTTCTAACTGTTCAGCAAAGATAGTATTAAATCTAGAGCAGCGACAGAGATGCAACTCACTTAAATGCATTTTAAACTAGGTCAAATAACAAAACGCATTAGGTTCATTTAGGACTTTGCACTTTTAATCAGATCTGTGCATAAAAACAGTATAGGAGATGATAATGTTCAATGTAGTGTAATATAGAATATGAAGCTGAATGTGGAAATACTGACAATTCAGTAACTACTGGTCTTTTTATGTATGTTTACAACTGTGCTCTCTATGGTTTCTTTCTGCAAGGACTTAAATACTTAATTTCTGACACTAATAATTAAGTTCTGTCAAATAAAGTAGGAGCATTTTGGCCAGATTTATATACACTGCTTTGCCACATGGCTGTGTTACTTATAGCTAGCTTGCATTACATTCAATAACATCTCATTTCACAGTATTCAACAAGGACAGTGTAACTTACTGCTCTGTGACCCTGCCTTCCTCTCTCCACACCCCAGTCCTCACACACATACCCTCGCCAGCTGACTGGGCGCAGGAGAAGCTGCTACACGTAGACCACATGGAAAACAGCTCCACTGCAAACCTAACTCATCCAGCCTTGGTGTGCTGCCTCCTTCCAGGCTGTTAGATGGAAGCACTACTCCAAGACAGCACAGCCCACCTTTATCGCAGCCAATGCAGCACATATTCTGACATTACACTTTTTACTTTGATTTTTGTCTCTTATGACTATTATGGCTTTACTCAATCACAGAATGATTTGGGTTGGAAGGGACCTTTAAAGATCATCTACTTCAACCCCCTCGCCACAGGCAGGGACACCTTTCACTAGATCAGGTTGCTTAATTCACAAAATTGACACCCCTCGTTTGTTCAACAGCCAGCTCAGCACGCAGCACATACAGTCCTTGCTCAGTGGAAAAACCTCAAACAATTTCAGTATAACATCTATGACTTCTGTCTTGAAGTACTATGCTTACACTGGGCTCTGCTCTTTTCTGTGTTGGAATGAAATATTTCTAAGGTGTCTTGACCAATAACCACTAGCAGCAAAACATTTCTCAAAGATGAAGTTATTAGGCATTTTCAGAAATACCTACCGGTACGATATACTCTTCAGGAAAGGCTATAAAACCCAATTAGCCTGACACTTTTGAATGCAATATACTCAAGCATCATCAAGAAGGGACCACATAATTACAGCAACAGTTATGGATGCAAAAGTGTGCTCTTTCCTTCCTCCATTTATAGTATGATTGTATTTCTTACCTATACAATTGTTTCCTTAGCAGAATTTCCTTAAAATTCCTGTTTTCTGTACAAATGTGTTTTTAATACAAAAGTGAACTATAATGGGGACCATATAAATATCAAAGACGCAAAATTGTTTTAAATCAGACTATACATAGCTGGTCGTTTGCATGAATAAGCTCAAGAACTTAAACATCATTTGTACTAGGCCTACAATGCACATTTACTTAAGCGACTGTACACAGAAGGAGAATGTAAGCAGGGAGTCATTTCCCCACAGAATTTGATCCAGATGCAGAAGGCTCATTACCATTTTCTCAAGAGCCCTAAGCACTATTTTCGTGAAACATATATCAGAGAAATGAAAAATACTTGAACAATCCAGATGTTTTGAAGGTTCTGTGGCAGTTTTATGGCAGTGCCTCCTTGCCTTGAGGCTGCCATTAAGAAAAGCATTGTACACGTAACATATAGTAAAGATATTTCTTCCTACCCCAAAACCACAAGCCTAAAATACATTTAAAGCAATAGTCTGTATTATGCAGGAATGTATACTGAGCTTCAAGACTTCTGCACCATATTACCTGCTGTTGCTTCCTTTCTTCAAATTCTTCGTTACTTTCAATGAAGAAATTGTCTTCCTTTGCACATTAATGCATTCACAATAATTGAAGATTCAGGAATTTAAACAATTATAGAAAAACACAGTATTTAATATAACATTAGGAGGTGCTCTGTGCTGCACAAGTAATTCTCAGAATCAATAAAGAATGTAATTTAATTTTGTTGGAGTGCAATTCTCACTAATGCCTTCATACAGTACCAGCGAAAACATTCTACATCACTATTACTGTAACACCAACTCAGCTTCCATTCAGGACTCAAATCTAATAGTTATTATTCAACAGCTACTAATCTTTCCATTGTACAACTCATCGCTTCATGCATAAATCCCATTCCTTCACTGTACACACTGCTTTAAGTCAGATGGCCCTCCTGTTGTTCCAGCATGTCTCTGTATTTTTGTTGAACTACTATTTCTGTACATAATAAATTCAAATACATAAATACTAGCAAGTCTAGGAAATATAACCCTGCACGCTATTCTTGCAACTCAGACTGCAATTTCAACACCATCGATCTTCAAAACTTGAGTAATATATGACAACTCCTATATCTTAAGACAAAACTGAGCTTTAAAACAACTGCTTTTGTTCTATACCAAGATTGTACTGCCTAACACAGACAATTTTCCATGTCTGCTTGCTCTCATTTCACCTAGTTCTACATTTACAGCTGAAGGAGACAGACTTCTCATAAACAAATCAGTAGTTAATTTTTGAGGCCACCTGCCCTATTAAAAGAATCAGAAACCCACTCTTTGAGTTTATATAATCTAATTAGTAGACCCCATTTTATAATCTGTAACAGTAACAAACTCCAGACTTTTTCTAAAAATATTAACCTAAATCCTGACATTATCTAATTTTCTATAAAAGCATACAGTGACGTTCCAAACTATAGTTACAAACACTATAATTTTTTCTTTGAAGGAAAAAATATCTTCTTTCATCACCTTTACAGAAGTGCTGACTATGAAGAATCTATAAAGGCACAATTAATTAAGATTTCCATTAATAACAACAAATACATGTTCCCTACCTATCCCAGAGGAATAGTCATAACCCATAATGCAAGTTAAATGACACATTTATCTAAAACAAGACAGTTCAATTCAAGCTTCCAGAAACAGAACTTTTGTTAAGGACAACAGATTAATCATCTTACAAGCAAAAAAGTCAAAGAAGTGTCCTTAACAGAGCTCCGCACTGTACTGGAGGAACCACCTGCTGATCTACTATTACATTACTGCTTAAACAAAAGCAGCATGGTACTGAGTTGTTGTAACATTTAAAAATTGGAAAAACAAACAAATCAAACCACTCCCCCCCCCCAAGCCCCCCAAAATATCAAAAAAACAACCAACAAAAGAAAATTATGTTTGTAAAATTTTCAGAGCAGAATCTGCAGCTACTCAGCAAAGATCACGACAGTGTTCCTCAGGAATATGCCTTTGCAAGTTCCCAAAACAACCCAAAATCTTGTATGTAAATACTGGATTTGTAAGAAAATGGACTCCTCAGAAAACATACTGACAATGAATGATACACAATTCCGGATTTAATCTAAAAAGGAATCCCATGGCACAAAGACAAAGAGTTAAGAATTTAAGACTGCCACTTACTTCTAGAAATATAATGGAAATGAGTGAATAGAAGAGACTAAAACTTCCTCAACATGTAGCAATTTCTCAGCTCCTCATAAAACATATTTAAATTAAGCAATAGTAACATGTAAGTCTTAACCCAAAGATTTGTAGTCACACTTACTGGTCAAGATAGAAGAATATAATAGAAACCTAAAATTTTTAAACAGCTTTTAACATAACGTATTCTGATTTGCTGAATTGCTATGAAGAGGTATAAGAAAGAACATAAGCATGAAAAAAAAAGTTTCAAGTTTGTTGGCAATTAAAGAAAAACCAGCATGCTCTTTTTTTCTCAGCTGCTTTACTAGCAGATGCTTCAGCACGCAACAAGCAGACACAGAATTCTTTTAGTCCCTCCAAACTAATTAACTAACAAACTCCACAAAACTACATTTAAGTAGGAAAGGACGGGATTGCCCTTGTTGACAACAGACCACATTCAAAGCCAGGTATAACATCAAACTACATCATAAAAGTAACTTTCCATTGTCCAACTTAAATCTTATACACTACATACTCCAGCAGTGTCACTTCCAAAAGATTTTCTTTTGGAAAGGAACTCCTTCCTGGGACCCCAATCCTACTAACACTTGTATACTTGAATTTAATGCTATGTGCATTTTCCCCACAGGATCAGAACATTTCTCTTTTCACAAAATAATTATGTTCCATCAATTCTGATCTAGAATAACAACGCGTACTTGAGGCACTTGAACTTGAGGTTTTCATGCAAGAATATTTAGATAAATTAACACAGCGAAAAAAACGGTTTGTATATAAACCCAACTTTTCATAACATTTATGCCTCTTTGGTCTAAACCAGAAAAGACATTCCAAGCAATTTTTAGAAAGAACCACATATTACAGTCTGGAGAGCTGTTAAGTATACTAATGCCGGCACAGCTGAGCTCAAATTTGAGTGCCTACAGTCATACCACCATGAGATTTATGCTGATCAGATTTCATAAACTCATTTCCCAGTGCGATGGGAGATCCCATGCTGCTGGAAGTGCCAAGTTTTGGCTAGAACATAGAACATGTCGTTTTTTGCAAGAGCAGCGATGTTAGCTCAGCTGTATTAAGGCCCTTATACATACTAAAAACAAACAAATCCCCCCACAGTCATGCATAATAATGTTTTTAGAATAAAATGCATCATGCCCAAGTTGAGGGGGGGGGAGTAAAGACTACATGTTTCAGTTCACGTTGACCACTTCAGTTAAACTTGCATTTAAACTCAGAACCAAGTGTTGTCCACAAGGAATAGAACAAAATGGGTTATGGAAATATTTAAGTATTTTCAAAGCCTGAGTTTCAACATAGATAGAATACCTACTTTTAGTTATTAAATATTACCTTTCCTAAACCTCCTTTCAAGTCTGAATTAGACAAATAATTTTTCACTCTGGGTTTCAACTGTTGTATCATGATATGATGCCTAACTGCACAGTTGCTGCATTGTATTCTCAAGGCAGTTGCACTAAAATAGGAAGGAGAATTTAAAATATTTTTGTGACTCCTAGAATTTTTCTACTGTCAAAGACTAGATGAATGTCTCATAAATCTTAGATAGTGTTTCAGTAAAATATCAGATAGTGTTACTGTACACAAGAATAACTCCCCGGAGAGGTCTGAAAAATGACTCCATTTGCTTTTGCTGAAGTTCACTGTACAAATTCAGTGACTGATGCAAACTTAACACTCCTCCACTTGCCAACTTCGTCATAAAGCTCAGGAGTCAAAGGAGCAAGGAAGGCAATACAAAGCTGCCGGTGTATTTCAGTCATGCATTTTTGGAAAGTGCTAAACACGGCTTGACAGCATATCTCCTAGCATCAGTTCTGCTATGGCAGGTATACTCCCATTTTTAGAGCCTACTATCACACAGTATCAAAAGCATGATGTTTACAAAGCCTTGAAAACAGATGCTCCACTTGAAGTTAATAATCTGATTTAATCAATATAGCAACGGAAATTTTGTGGTTCTGCCACCTAATGTCTTTCAACTTTTATTACAAACCCACAAGCCAGAAGGTACTCAGCAGAATAAACATGATAGGCACCATGTCACTAATCTGATATGCTACAAATCATGTACGAATCATGCTTTAGCAAGTTAGAATCTATAAGGCAAGCCTGTGGTTTGCTCTCTCATATTCACAACTCCTGACATATGAATGCACTAACTGTGGAGACTCAATCCCACATCAGTAATGGACAAATGTGTAAAGAAAAGACGAATTATAGGTCTTTTTATACAGATAAAGAAAAAAATATCAAGAAATACATCTAAATAAAACTATCATGATACAACATCTTGATTAACTATTCTTCCAGAGTCACTCATTATATGAAATAAAAATTCATCATCACTATGCACAACTGCACAAACATCCATTAATCAACAGGGAAAAAAAATCCAAATAAATACATTTAAGCTACAAATCACATTATTTGTACCAACTTGTGAGTATTTGGGGATATTTCTGAGTTTTGTTTTAAATATTTCATTGTTTTTAACAGATTGAATGAAAATTGAACACAAATATTTTTAAAAAGTGTCCTACTCTCATACACTCCCAACAAGTGACATACTCTTCTAAAAATACAGTAGCATATAAGCACATTATTAGTACAAAATAAAACACATTTTGCAGACTGCACCATTCTATACATGTCTTCATAATACCAAAGTTTAACTACAGAGCCACCTGTCCCTTGGAGTCCCTTTTACTAATACAGCTTTTTCTTATGGACAGTTTCAACTCCAGAAGCACAAAGGCAAATCTTCACAGATAATTTCTTCTGGGCTTACTGTGTGTCAACCAAAACCACTAGCATTTTGCTATCTTTTGAAGCAGTTAGCTTGCTGTTTTCACTTAGCTTTGGAAAGTTGCAAGTCCCGTACTAATTTTAACAGTGTATAATTTGAACAGTGTAAATACCCAAGTTGCAAGTAAAGTGCTAATTTTAACACCGTAAATACCTCTCTCACTGGAGTGAGATGTCTAATACAGTTCCTTTTTGTTCTTTGCTTTAATAGTAAAGTCTTTCTTCTTACAGTATCAGGAGTTCTGCTCTGAACCTACTTTTTGTTTTTTATCAGAAGGCTTGAAGAACAGAATGAAACTTTTTTTTTATTCAGCCATCTCATTAGACCTTTTAAGCACATTTTAGGCACAGCTACCCTTCAGTGCAAAGAAATACTTTAGAAATACAACTCGTCAAAATTACTATCAAAAAAGTGACAGTAGAAAAGACACCTGATATTCCTTGATGCTAGTAAGCCTGGCCACCACAGCCTCCAGGCTCAGCGTTCTGGTTCAAGAGCAAGTTCAGGTATTGCAGAAGTACCAACAAAATCAGCATCTGACTTCCGAAAAATCCAGCACAGAGGAGAGACGGTAGACAAGATGCACATAATATAAATGGAAAGCATTAATAAATATGTCTTAAAAGCTCTTCTTTTTAATGTAGATGGGACAGTTTAAACTGCACAGTCATTCACACACGCACAGCCACTGCTATAGTGAGAGATCACTTTCTTTAAGCCAAACGTTCAGAGAAAACTGAGCTGAATCCACTTAAGCAAACACTGATTTGTAGATCAAATTCAGTCTTCTGATATTACAGTTTCCACAGACATTATGATGATCTTAGAAAACTCAACAAGGTAAAACAAATTTAATTTTCAGAAGGGAAATACTGAGTTAGGGAAAAAAGGCATGGTAAAGCTGAAAGATCGTCAATAAGCAGATTTCCAGTGACAAATTACAAAAGATTTTACTATGGGTTAAACTCTTCTTCATATACTCTTCTAATTAATACCACTGTTTGTACAAATATTAGTTATATTTCCTCCCCCAGGATTTACTCTCTGAAAGCAGGGAGCACCATTCAGACTTGTAAGCTGCCTTCTTCTAAGGAAGAGATAATAAGTCTGCTTATTTGTCCTCCTTTAAACCAGTCCAGAACTATTCTAGCTGTACAGATATTAAAACTTAAAGGTTTTTTTTCCCACATCGGCTTAATTGTGGAATATTTCACAACATCAGACCAACAGGAGTCTGTTTAGTATTTTAAGTTTGTGAGTATTCTGGAGGAAAAGCAAGCAGCCATTCTGTAGTTTTTGCTTTCTGTGTGCTGTTTTGCACACAGCTGTTGTCTGACAGACTGGCAGTATTTCTTGTCAGAAAGTGTCAACTGGACTCATTGCAGATTTTAAAAAACAAACAAACAAAATACCGACACCCTAGATGCTAGATTTTCTTGAAACTATCTACACTTTAGAAGTTCAACTTCAGGTTTGGATTCTGTCCTTTCACATTTCTCATCTACCTTGAACTGTGGGCTCCTGCCGGCAATGAGCACTCTGAAACCTTCAACGGAAAACTGCTGCATACAGCAAGATGCCCCATCAGCAACTGGCTGGAATAAAAGCACAACCATCTACGCTCTGCATGGTGTGTTTCACCAAACACAGTATGGATGTGGAACTTCATTTTTATTAAAGAGAACATTAATTTAGGGATAAAAAAGGGAGCAGTCACCAGTTGCACGTGGCATGGATTATGGGCCTGACTTCTTCCTTCCTCTCTTCGATTCTATTTCAAGATTAGAAAGAGGTCTGCCTTTACTGATGATGCAGTTACCTTAGTATTTTTGATACCTGAGAATTTTATGTTTAGTTTTCATTTGGTCTGTTGGATGACTGGGAATGATAAATCACTATTGTCCACGTACATGGGAAACAAGAACAGACTTAACTGAAGCTGACAAGTTACCAAAGCTCCAAGAGACTTAAAGTAAGTGCAGTCTTAAAAGCACACAAAAGAGCCCCTAAACCTTTCTAAATTTCAAAGCTCTTCAAGCGCACATTTATTTTAGACTACAACAAAATAACTGGATTGAGTTCTAAACTGGTAGAGCATGCACAGCACAGTTAAAGAACCTCTTTAAATACAATAATGAAAGCCATGCTTAGTATTTTATTAAAGAAAAAAAAAGTGGAAAATTTGTGTAAAAAAGCCTACGAAGACATAAAAACATACACAAATCATAATTGCATACCTAAGATATGAAACAGATCCATTGTACTTCTCAATTACCAACCTGGCAGGCTGAAATTACTCTACTTAGGTCCCACGCCATAATTCAGTGCTACTTGAACCATGCATAAGAAGAATGTCACTCTATTTGCAAAGCTTTTAAAAACAGAACCCTTAAAGAAGCATAAAAAAGGAGAAAAGGTTGATAAATCAGCTCCCTAGTGACTACGTTAGAAATTTTCTTTGTAATAAAACACGCAAAAGATACACACCTTCTCCTTCACCCACTTCAGCACGATCTGGCTTTGTTTCTTTGTGCTGTCCTTCTGCCACTTTCACTGCCACTGCTCTGCAAATAGCTCCCAGCTTCCGATCCAGAGAGCGGACTCCTGCCTCTCTGGTGTATCTAGCGTAGAGACAATTGTTTTACTGGTGGATGTTCTTTGCAAGAGACATTTCTTTTGAATGTAAACACACTTTCTTTTTAAAAATGCATCCAAATAAAATGAGATGTGAAAGGCAGTGAGACCTTGGGCTGCTCTAATAAACAGGAAAAGATGTCATGTGCTTTTATCAAAATAATTGTGGTTTGCTGATAAAGTTGTAAAGAACAACAAACTACTAAGTGGGAAGACAACATGACCAACACTTGGTATCACACCTTAATGAAATGTTAAACAATGCTCCAATAGCAGTGACCTCTTCTCAGATGCATAAAAATTAAAAGGAAGAACTATTTTAAAACTCAAAATATAGTTCACTGAAAGTTGAGGAACTGACTATGAAAGAAGATTTTCTTTTAATCTACAAATTAAAAAGAAACACCAGACAGTAACACTCACTAAATGCCAAAATGCTGTTCCTGGTCATAAAATACTTCAATTCATTGAATACTGATACACTTTTTCCATTGAAAATAAGCTACTTTCAAGTCCAAAAGATGTTGTTATGATCACTATCTTTGCTCTCATGTCCAGCAAAAAAGTAGTTTAAAAAACCCCACATTTTAATTTTTTAACCTAATCCCAATTTTTAGACAAATGTGGCCCATCAAGTCACAAGAAACAAAACAGTAATTTCCTTTTTTTCTATGAAAATGACAGAAATAAAACTTCCTTCTTTAAAATAAAGGCTGTCTGCTGCCAAGACCACGGCTTCACACTGAACACTGCAGCAATACTAGCTTCAAGCATTTCTGTTTATTTATAGTGCTTTGCTAATTGTGCCAACACTTCTGATTGCAAGACACAGTCTGAGAACCAGATCAAGGAATTCTCCAGAGAAGGAGAGATTATTTGGTTTAGCCAGCAGAGCCAGACAGAACTCAGGAAAGAGCAATTCCATAAATTACCGATTGTTGAACTTCTGAAACTATTACGCACAACAGATCTTAAGAAACGTTTTGTGTTATCATTTTATAAATGATTTATTAGTTACCAGAAAAAGAAATTATTTAAACTTAAAGCAATGAATAACAGATTTACCTGGTAATTATGTCCAAAGTGGTTACTTGTGGAATCTGTATTTGCTGTGGAGTCAGGCCATGTTGTTCAAGCTGTTTAGGAATCAAGTGTCTATGTGCAATTTCAATTTTTTCTTCTTGTGTGTATCCTTCAAAAGAAAAAGCATATATTTACTAATCTTTTTGCTTATACACTACAATATAATCAAATTTCTTACAATTTATAACTGTACCTGATTGAACTTAACAGAAAAACCCCAATTTAAAAGTTGGTATGATACTTTGTGGTTATCCATAACTTCATGTGAACAACAGAATTTTAGTGGCTAAAAGATACCTTTCTTCATTGGAATCTTAAAAATATCAGCCAACAGCCATTTAGAAAACAAACACATCAATGGGTGAAAATAATGTTACAGAATGTATCGATGTATCTCCATATATCTGGAACTGAATTTTCCTACATGCAATGCTAAATTTCTCTTTTAACACTTCTGGCCACTCAGTCTAGATTCCTGGCAGGCTTACCTTAAGGAACTGCTTCTCATTTCAGGAAAAAACCCTCAACATTGTTTAAGGACTTGCAATAGTCATTTTAATGAAAACACTGTAGTGTTACCTGGAACTTGAATAATTTCCATTCTGTCCAGCAGAGCAGGTGGGATAGTAGCTGTGGTGTTGGCTGTAGCTATAAAAAGGACTTGGGACAGATCAAAGGCTACATTTAAGTAGTGATCGGTGAAGCTGTGATTTTGTTCTGGATCCAAGACCTTAACAAGAGTGAACACAAAATTGATGCAGTTGCTCAGTTAGAAGTAAATAAAATATGGACATTTTTATTATCTCAAATGTGACTTTACATTCATAAAATATGTTATGAATACTACTAAAGCCTGACCCTCAATATCCTGCCTCGCTCTGATTACTCTGTAAATATATTTCACACCACATTCAAAAAAAAAAAAAAAAGAGTTGTTTCCCCATTAGTTTATTTTACCCTTTTCTAAGACGGCTGCAGTATTTCTCCAATCATCAAGTACCTCTTGTAATCTACCTCCACGACCTTTCACAGATGGTAGAGAGCCTTTCAAGAGAGATGGCCTTTCAGCACCCTTGGAAAAGCAGCCCATGTGGTCCCATGGACTTGTACGAGTAGAATTCTCTCAAGTAATCCCTCATCTCTGCTGGTAGCTCTTCTTTCTCTAAGCACACCTACCTGGGAGATCTCACTATGAAGACAAAGGGGAAGAACACAGATTTTCTCAGCCTTACCTGCTGTCACTAAATCACCTGCTCCACTCATTCTGTTTTGTCCAGCCTTTTACTACTAATGTAGTAGTAGAAGCTCTTCCTATTGCCCATGACATCCCATGCAATTCTTGACTCCAGCTGAGCTTCGACCTTCCTAACACAATCTTTGCATTTTTCCTTTTCTTCCCCAAATTTTGTGATTAAAAAATTGAGATAAAATTAAACAAGTACTGAAGAATAACAACACAACAGTCTGACCAACCTCAAAAATTTACTGCACAAGTAGAACTATGGCCTAAATAACAGCATTGTCTTCCTATTGCTTTTAGTACTACTTATATGCACTAATGCAACGCTTGCATATATTTAAGCTATTTGCACTGGGTGATAAATATTCTACGTAAGTAGATCATGAGTGTACTAAGGTGCTGTCTTGTAGGTTTTTTTAACAGTGCCAAAAATTGGAAGTTCATTGTATATAGCAATCTACTCTTGGCTTCTCTATCATCACCTATGAACCACCTTCATTCCACCCCCTCTTAAAGTACTGCCACACTTTTCCTTCCTAAATGATGAATTATCAATGCTACACCGACACAAATATTCTCATGTTACAAATAATGGGACTTACGCATCTCTTGAGAAACAGCACACTGCTGTCAGAATAATTTATCTGCCTATACCCAAATGAATGCACCCTTTGTCTTAGCAACTTGAATTCTAGCCAAGAACAGCGTTGATAATTCCAAAAAACTGAATTTGAGCACTCCTTAGCTGGTTATGAAAGAAACAATTCTGAATTTTCACTGCTCTTGAATTCTGTTTGGTGTTTGAAAAGTTAAAAATTCTTAGAACAGAAATGTTTTATGATCACAACAAACTAGCAAAATATTTTTTTTACAGAATGCCAGAAACACAGCAGAACTTTTTTTAAAAACAGAATAATTTCTGATTTTATTTTGAAGTACTGCACAGATTTAAAACTACTATTTGGAAATGTATTGCAACTGTAATAAAATACAAATTATACATTCCCTATAATAGTGAAATTTTAAAACATACTGAAGCATATGCCTAAATTCTAAAACTAAGGCTGGAACTCAGTGAATGTTATTGTTCATTGGCTATAAGCTATTCAAAAGCTTCTTTTCTTACCCTCTTCAGCAGGCAGCTGCTATCATTTACTCCCTTCTTTACTGATGAAGGCAAATCCTTGAAGTATCCTGACTAGCCAAGTACACCAATGCATAATTCAGTCAGAGTTATAGATGTCTCTTACCTCAACTAGTCCTACAATCTAGTCCTAAAACGTAGGGGGTCACAACAGTAGGCACTGTATCCAAGCACAGCATCTACAAACTGTCTTCAAAGAGAGTTGATCTACACCAAGTCTCTCATTCAAAGTCTACTCTAGTTTTTCAAAACTGATTTAAACAGCAAATCCTAATTGAACTTACCCTTTTTTTTATACTGCTAACACAGTATTTCCACAAAATTCCACCCTGTTAGATGAAGCATTTGCAACTACTTCCAAAAATGCTGAGAAACAATGTATTCTGATAGACCAAGTTGTGTTTTTATAAATTTATCTACACACATGTTTATCTCATTCTCCTTCTAGTTTTCAATTAGAAATTCTTACAAATCCTACTAAGTGCTAAGCTGGTGATTGTGTTACTATTTACAAAGATATACAAAATATCAATGTTGCACTCATGCGCAAACAATACTATCCACTAAAGGTAAAGGAAACTGATCAAAACCAACTTGGATTATATCTAAAAATGTGAATTATCTGAGATTTTCTACAAGGGCTAGAGTTTCTCTGGACTGCTAATTCTTTGTCATGGTAACTATTTCTTAGAATAAGACATAAAACAATATCATGCCTCTGCATTTAAAACAGATTTTCCAAAGCAAATAGAACTGTTCTTCAGCTAGGTATCCGTGCTAAAGTTCAAGTTCAAAAGTTTTTGATGATATTCAACTAATTAAAAAATATTAAGTACAAAAAGAACATTCAGTGAACAAAACATCTTGGTTAATTTATGGCTGACAGCTCACATGCGTACAAAGGCTTCTTTGTACCAGTTTTTTATTACCACAAAATCCAGAATAAGTTCCATGAACATTTAATTGCCTGTGTATGCTCCTAGTCTCGTTTCCCTGCATACAAATCTTCACTATCAGGCTCTTGGATCCATTTCTGTTTTCCTCTGTTTTAAACAGAGGTCATCTAAATTTAGACTAAACCATTCTCTTTTTGATGAACAGTAACTGGAAATAGGAAGACATTCTGTTTTGCTTAAGCAACGGCTCTGCAGAAGCACTAGAACTAAACACATATCCAGCAATTATAAAACATTAAGCTTTGCTTCCAAGCTTACAGGGTATGGCAATTTTCTTCTTGAATATATCCCTTTGTAGACAGTCAGTGAGAATTTAACACACCTACACATTAAGGAAAAAAGGAGGTGCCTTTTATACTTAATGATAGCACTTACCACACAAGCAGCAGCAGTCTGAAAAACAAATGTGCCAGTTAGGTGACCACTCTCCTACATAATAGCCACCTTTGCTCATTCCAGATGGACATCCCAACAATGTAAACCACAAAAAGCAAATGAAAATTAAGCTGTTATGTCCAGGCATGAGCTCTCCATTAGAAGAGGTAAAGCACCTGCTTCAGGATGTTTAGACAGCAGTAGAGGGATATACAGATCTCATATGGGAGCAGCCCAGACATGGTTAATAGAGCAATTACTTCTCCAGATGCAACTAATGGTCAATTAGCAATGACTTACATAAAGATTGCAGCTCAAGCAGACAGTTGGAAGCTAACCCGATGAGCCTCAGCTGGAATAATCCATGGCAGGGGCTGAGTTGAGTATCACTGAGAATGTGGTTTTAAAATACGGAAAACAGAAGCATCCCAAAGCAGCAAAGTATCAAAAATTCAAACACAAATAATTAAAAAATAAATTAATTTTGTTTGCCCTCATACACTTGACATAATAGAAGAACAGAAACGCTAATTCTCTACTAAGGGAATGAAAAATAAATTAAAAGAAACAGCAAAGCTTGAATAAAATTAACAATATTAATGTACAGATCTGGATTCATGATGGGAACACTTCCAAAAAAAGTCAAACTCAGATTTCCAAGAAATGCCAAATCATTGCTTCATTACTGATTTTGACTGCCTAGCAAACAGTCAGCTAGCTAACAAAATTTGATTTCCAGGTATTTTTCATCCATGCATTGACTAGATTTAGGCCAGCTTAGTTCAACATCTAAAGGAGAAATGACAGAAGAAATACCTGAGCAATACCTCAGAAACAGAGCTCATTAACAGCAAAGAGTAAATAAAATCCTGCATGGGAAAAGTACAAAGAAAATGTGTTTGAATATTTGTTACACTCACTTGTTTTCCTTGCACTTACAGGCTTTTCCTGCACCCTAGAAATGTGGAGCACACACTTAAGAAATACACAGGTAAAGGACCATAACTGTCATTTTTGAAAGCTAAAAAAGTGAAGCCACGATACTTTCGAGCACATTTAAATTATTACTAGGTTTGTGTTAACATGCAAAGATCAAAACAGAGCTCTCAAACCATAACCTGTTCATATGTTGATTTTCGAAGAACTAGTTGGCCTTGTCAAAACAGTAATTTCACAGTATCTAGCAAGAAGAAAATAATGACGTTTGTAGAACATCAATTGACATTTCATTTGCAGAAAGTCATACAGCATAGATGAGCTCATGACACCTTAATTTAAGTAGCATTTTTGATATTCAAATTTCTGTATTAAGCACTGTCAGTCAAAGACAGTCATTAGCATTACTCTGTAGGCAAGTATTACCAGAACCATTCATTCTCACCTACAACCGCCCAGCTACGGAAGTTACTGCATCTTAAGTCTGACAACTGAGATGCTTCTAGGATTATGCCCTAAATCATTACAGTGAAAGTGAGCCAGGCTAACTTAAATTCGGATAACTGTCTTTTACTAACCCAACTCCTTTTGACTGAAACATGTAAATAACAATCAAAGAAGCAGTTCAGCTGAAACAGTGATAGGATGGTAGCCCCTACAGCCAGAAAGAACATAAAAGAGAGGTAGACAGTGTAAAAATACAGCAGTATAAGGAAATTCTAAATGTACACAATACCAAAACCATTAAGTGTAGTAGTGGTACATCTGCTCTGGACAGCCTCAAGCATTTCAGCCTAGCCCAGCCTTGCTGTGCCACTACCTTCCTCATTCCCTCCTTTCCTCATCATCAGTGCTAGCACAGGAAGATGCACACAGCCTTCTGCACTAAGATGCTAGGGAAGGGCAATGCTCTTTGTCTCTTCCCCATACCTGAGGAGATGCTCCTTCCCTTCTCCAGCAAACTGCTAGAATAAAACCACTGAATATGAAAGTCAGTGGAAGAAGGAATTGTACTGGGATAATATCATGTATCATACTCCAGGGAAAAAGGCGGCAGAAGGAAGGTTCTGGCAACTCATTACTGCTCTCTGCTACAGACGACTCTGATACACGAAGCCAGCAAGTCATAGGTCTCAATACATCATCTTCATAATCGCTCGAGATTTAACCCCGTGAAATCCTGCGTTGGTTTTGCGTGGCAAGGTTTTGGTAGCGGGGGGGCTACAGGGGTGGCTTCTGTGAGAAGCTGCTAGAAGCTTCCCCTGTGTCTGATAGAGCCAAGGCCAGCCGGCTCCAAGACGGACCCGCCGCTGGCCAAGGCCAAGCCAATCAGCACCTCTGTGATAACATATTTAAGAAAGAGAAAAAACACTTAGAGAGCACTTTTTGCAGCCGGAGAGAGGAGTGAGAAGATGTAAGAACATCTGCAGACACCAAGGTCAGTGCAGAAGGAGGGAGAGGAGGTGCTCCAGGCACCGGAGCAAGATTCCCCTGCAGCCCGTGGTGAAGACCATGGTGAAGCAGGCTGTCCCCCTGCAGCCCATGGAGGGAGGATGAGGGGGTGGAGAGATTCCACCTGCAGCCCGTGGAGGACCCCATGCCAGAGCAGGTGGAGGCACCTGAAGGAGGCTGTGACCCCATGGGAAGCCTGTGCTGGAGCAAGCTCCTGGCAGGACCTGTGGCCCAGTGGAGAGAGGAGCCCACGCCAGAGCAGGTTTGCTGGCAGGATTTGTGACCCCGTGGGGGACCCACGCTGGAGCAGTTTGTGAAGGACTGTAGCCTGTGGGAAGGACTCACGCTGGAGCAGTTCGTGAAGGACTGTCTCCTGTGAGAGGGACCCCACGCTGGAGCAGGGGAACGATGAGAGGAGTCCTCCCCCTGAGGATGAAGGAGCGACAGAAACACCGTGTGATGAACTGACCGTAACCCCCACTCCCCGTCCCCCTGTGCCACTGGGGGGGCGGAGGTTGAAGCCAGGAGTGAAGTTGAGCCCGGGAAGATGGGAGGGGTGGGGGGAGGCGTTTTAAGATTTGGTTTTATTTCTCATTCCTCTGCTCTGTTTTGCCTAGGAATAAATTAGATGAATCCCCTCTCTAAGTTCGGTCTGTTTTGCTCATGACGATAATTAGAGAATGATCTCTCCCTGTCCTTATCTCGACCCACAAGCTTTTCGTTATACTTTTTCTCCCCTGCCTAGAGAAGGAGGAGAGTGATAGAGCGGCTCTGGTGGGCACCTGGCCCTCAGCCAGGATCAACCCACCACAAATCCCAACTAACCTAGTTAATAACATCTCTACAGTTGATGGATTTACAAAATATTCCAACAGTATCTCATTCACCAAAGTCCTTATTTGTATCTCCCAGATTTTACTTGTGTCTTTAAGCAAGTCAACTTTAACACCCCTAAACTCTTTGTAATAAAATAACTATGCCACACACTTCAAAATTAGATTAATTTATGTCTTGGTCTGAGTCTCAGAATTTCAGAAAAACCACACTTAATAGCTGAATTTCATGGAAAGCAACCACCCACCACATCATAATCACTCAAGGAGTGGGGATCTGAGACTTAAATGAAAAATTTAAGTTCATAAAGTTATTACAATACTAATTAAAGAAATGCTGCTAAAAGAACATGCAACTGGTCCATACTACATGCTAGGTAAAACACTCAGCTCCAATATAAGCTTGTACCATCAAAAGCTTCACATATATATTAAAATTGTTCCAAGAAAGAAAGGGAAAACTTAAAGTCCAGCTACTGTCTGGCTGCTCTACAGTTCGCTCTTACAGCTAACAGCATTTGGTCATTAAAAATCAATGCCTCAAAGTCCCCCAAATAAGTAATGTTTAGAACCTTGAACAGTCTTTAAATATACAAAACACTTAGCACAAAATACATCCTTGTGTTTTAGTACAGATCACAGATTAAAGATATCTTACCTAGCATACTATGTAACAGCATTTGCAGTGTGCACAAGAACTGAAGGAAATCCAACAATGTCAAAACACAGTCGCTGTTATTTGAATAAAAAAGCTGACACTGTCATGCTATATTTTGTCCAATGAATCTTCCTTTCTGAGTCCAGTATTTTAATTCTTTTTGATTACAAATGAATCAATGCTTGTAATTTAACTTCTTACCTCAAGCAAGGCTGCTGCAGGATCCCCCTGCAAGCTCTTCCCCAGTTTATCAACCTCATCTAACAGGAAGACTGGATTGTTAACCCCAACAGTTTTCAGTCCATTGATTATTCTGCCAGGCATACTGCCAACATAGGTGCGCCTGTGAGAAAAAAAATGTATATGGGGAAAGAGGGGCCAGACGCACGTAACAGGAGTAGAAACATCAAAAATAAAACTCAAAGGAAAATATAGGAATAAGTAACAATTCTTGCTTTTTTTCAAAAGGAACTAGTTGATAAAAATATAGAATATGCATCTGAACTAATATAAGCAATTGTATCAGCAGATGAAAATTCTGGTTCCATGGTGCACTAGTTGGTCTGGAAAGAGAAACATATGCATTACAGTCTATCCAAACTTTATGGCTTGCAGGCATTTTACGTGATTCAGTACAAGCATCTTTGTACTGTAAGAACAAGCATAAGCAGATTTGGGAACCTCATTAATACTAACATATTAATAACGATGATACTGGGGTTTTGTCATCACAACAGAGTTCACACAGCATCTTACAAATTAAGGCAAAATTCCAAATATGCTGAACTGTCGATGTCCCCTGTATATACAGCATGCTTTAATTGATACTCACAAAAATAATTGTATTTACTATGTCATTTCAACATGAAGTAAAAAACTAGAACAGTACAATAGAACAAAAAAGTTATGGTGAATTTATTCAACAAAGGCACTAAAAATTTTATGAAATGCTGGTCACCCAAGAAGAGAGAGAAACATGAAGTGCTGAATTATGGTAACTATCTCATGACCCTCACAAAGCAGATATGCAGAACAGGCCTGCTTTACCATATGATCTGTTTTAATACAGTCCAAAATAAACAGGATGACATTTAGAAAGACCTAACCAAAATACCATGGGAGTAATTTCCAAAGATACTAGAGAAGACTTTGAATATAAAAAGCCCACCTCAAATCGCACAGCAGTGGTGTTAGTTATACGTAATATTTAACTACTAAGGGAACAAATTGTAGTTACTGTATTTAACTTTAGATTTGAGCAAAAATAAAAGTTTTTAAGATCATCTAAATAGCCAGAAGTGCAACAGAATTTCAGTTTGCCTACTACCACCTTCATGAGACAGCTGCTAAAGACTGGAACAGCCACCATGCAATAATTTAGCACCTCACTGCTTTTGTGTAGAGTCTTACTCTGCAGTGAGTATTGCACTGAGCTTGCACTATACAACATTTACTGCAGATCAAGAATCTGCATGGGGGAGCTATTATACTAGCATGCCACTCCATTCTCCATCTGCACACAGTCAATCTTGCCAGAAGAATGAAAGGATCCTATGAAATGTAATCAGAAAATTACAAGACTGAAGCAGAACTGAAATTACAAGACTGAAGCAGAACTGCAACTCACAGAAGTGAATCATACCAGTGCAACCAAATTAATCATTGTAACAATTTGGGGGGTTCTTTGGGATTTTGGGGTGGGGTTTTACTTTTTTTTTCCCCCCCTTTTCCCCATTTGTTTGTGGGTTTGGTGGTGGTGGTTTCATTGGGGTTTTTTGGGATTTTTTTAACAAAAGGTGCTTACTGCACTAGTAAATAGTTTCATATGCTTTAGAGACAATACAGCCTGACTGTTTTTAATATTCTATTTATGCCAGTAATAGGATAACATAATTCGGTAAACACTAATCATTCTTTCTTCTTGCTTGGTACATTATTCTCGAGTGTGTGCTTAAAGACATTACACTTTCTTAATGCATGTTTGTGTTCTTATATACACAAAGTTTCATCTGATCCTTTTCAATTCTATAAAATTCTGAGGTATCTATGTTCCATCTAGTGTTAAGAAACAGCTTTGGTTTATAAACTAAATGAAGGTAAACTGGGTTTCTCTAGTCAAGGGAAAGCACAGTGAATAATCATAATCAGCTTTCCCTGCATCACCCAATTGCAACAGTGCTAATGTAAATGTCATATGTAGGATGATAAAGTACAATAACGTAGTATTTTACCTAGAGAATACAAACACAGGTAGCCTGTTTTGATTTCTAAATGGTTATTATGGAACACATCTCAACACAAGAGTCCTCGGTAAGACAGACCCTGCAGATATTTACATATAAAACTGCTAGAATAAATTAAAATTGCAAGCAGATATGGCCATTTATTTGTCTGGACATTAACCTTTGCCTTGTAACTTGTGAAACTGAATACTGATGTTGGTGAACAGTAGCCACTGAATGTGATGTTATTCTTTATTTTCATTATTTTAGCTGGGGTTGAAAGGAGGAAAAACAATATTCTACATTAGCATTTTTGATGATATAATGTGGCTTTGCTCATTTTTTGATGCACTGTTTCTCTCCATGCACTAAACCTAGATAGAGAGTCAGCTGCTTTCCATTCAAAACAGGAAGTACAGATCAAGTTTCCTGGTTATCTCACTTGAGTAGTAACAATTAAAAAAACCCCATAAGACCCCATGCCACAGAAGGTCTGTAATTTAGGAATCTTTTTATTTATTTTTAAATCAATGTAAAGGTACCTTTAAAAAACCACTAGAGTTGCACAGCATATCATTAGGAGCCATGTATCCTAGAAAATGCGAGACAGACAGCTGGGAAATCTCACCTTCTCAGCTCTCCCAGCGTAAACTGGGAATGTGAATGAATTGGAACCCTTAAACCAGCACTAGTAAAATTGATAAAAACATGACTTGCTTTGTTCATACTGTTCTAAAGACAAAAAGTTTTAAATTGTTTTTAACTACAGTGGTTTTCAAACTGCAGAGGTAGGAAAAGATAACAAAGTTAATGCCCCCAAAGAAACTATTCTTGAACTTAGTTGCACAAGGTCATAGCTTATTTTTGCACAAGGACAGAGGTTGCGTATAGTCAAGTGCTTTACAAATATATTTATACTTGAATAACAAAGCTATTCCTCTCACAGGCGAAACTGTTTGAGGTTTGTTTTCTTCTTTTTTCTAACGCAATAAGGCCTGTGCTGTGAACAACTTCTAGCACAGCTGTTACTGGTGAGGAATCACACACCTTTTCTGACACAGATGCACACAGACAAATTTTCAGCTCAGGCCTAAGCCAGAATAAACTATCCAAACTTCTACAAACTGAAAAGCAATGGTAATACAAGAAAGAGTGCTTCACATGGAGGTGAGAGAGAGAAAAAAAGAACTTCACAGTGATCTCACCAGCACCGCTATAAATAAATGGCACAATTACATCTTTCCTTTTTAAAAATAGAAAACCACATGCATGCAACAGAAAAGATCACATAATTCCTGTATAAAACAAAGTATCAGTATGGAAGAGATCTTAAATGCAGTGAACTTCTTGGAAAAAAGTTCTAAGTCATCCTTCAGGGTCATTTGGTGTTTTGTGTGTGTCTCTCTCTGTGTGTGTGTGTGTGTGTGTGTGTGTGTGTGTGTGTGTGTGGTGGTGGTGGTGGTGGTGGTGTTTTGGTTTTTTTAATACAAGTTAACAACAAATGTAAGCCAGCAAACTTTTACATATGGTATAGATGAGTGGTAAATGCAAACAACAGCTGGATGATGTCTGATAAAGCAGCTCTGTTTTTGTACTAAGATGATGATTTCATTTTGGGAATGCAGAACAGTAGTAGCTACTCTTCACCCAATCAAAAAGGATTCACAAACTCCAGCTGCAGACACATGATCCCCACTGAAATGGCAAAACCTGGGCGTTTCTGATTGCCCTAGTTACAAATCACATGGAACAGCACACTTACTGAAACACCACTCCCCACCCTGCTGCCGTCTAATAGATTTTATTTTGTTTGCTGAATCTGTCAGTCTACATCTTTCACTTACAGCAGTAATAAGCAGCCAAATTGAATGCTATTTCAGGCAATATTTGCTTGCAAGTGAAACCAAACCACAGTTTCTTTTTTTAATGTTCTAGTACATTTAGTACATTTTTAAAAACGTTTAGTACATTAGTAGGTACAAGGACTATCATTCTTCTGCAATGTTAATAGTATCCTTAACTTAAGCCTTAAAGCCTAATAAGGAGCTTTTAGGAGAAAAAGAATGGCTCGTAACATGTAATATTAGAAAATCATCCTACTTAACAGTAAAACTCAAAGAACAGCAGCCTATGTCTCATCCACTATTAGATCACTTCTGCAATTCCTCTCTATGACTGCCACCAGATGCACAATATGGATTCACTTGACTGAGAATAACTTGAAGGATCTATTCACACAAAAGGACATTACAGAGAGAGGTCTACAGAAAAGCTGTAGTTTAAATTTGATTAAATCTTATTCTGAGAAGCAGAAAAGCAGGGAAAAAAAAGAGCAGAATTAAAAATACACAACAGTTGGTTTTGATTTTACCTACATAAAACTTGCAAAAGCAGTCAGTTACAAGGGACTCCTCATACTAACTGCTCTGAAGTTTGCTTTTAGTCTTAAACTATACACTTTATTAAAGAGTAACCACATGATACTCTTGCTGATTCTAGATAGTATTTTCCTTTGCTGATGAAAAATAAACTGTCTTACCAAATACTTCCCCATCAGCTAATTTCAAGTAAATTTTTAATATGAAATTTATAATGGTTAACTTCTAACATGCATTAATAATATAATAACGCCCTCAAAAATACTACAATGACAGCCACAAACACCTGAATTTAGAAATTTTTAAAAACCTCATTATCACATGATTCTAGCTGTCTTTATTCTTCATTAATTTTAAGCACAAGATAGAAAGCCAATCTAAAAACAAAAAAAGCCAAACAAACAAAAAGGAAAACAATAAGAAATTACTGGCAATTTCATAAGAGTTGATAAGAGTTTTACTTTTATTCATAATGTCAATTTCACAGACATGGTTTCGCTGTTACAAAGACTTGAGCTCTGCTCTGGAAGAGTCATTGATATCTGTAACGCTTAGTATTCAACAGCCTCTAGTGGTTTCAGTTCGAATAGCAACATGCTGTTGAATCACATTTTAAATTGTTTTTAGGATCCATACCACAAGTAATCTGAAACATCAGAATTCTCACTTATTAAACAGTGATTAACAATAGAGTTTATGAATTACAGGAATAATACATAGTGAAAGTGGAGGACAGAATTTCACCTGTTTTTCCCTAAGTGTGTAAGTAAATTGGTAAAAAGGACAGATATTACGAAGGTTTACAAAACAATCAGACACACATGCACAGAGTGCTGCTGTGAGGCACAACCCAATGTGTTAAAACAAATTATCTACAAACCCCCAGTGGCTGCTGGGTATGTTGACCAAACCTAGACTAAGAAAAACTTACTGATGATTCTTTCAAGCTACAAACTCTAGGTAAGTGTCAAACACTCTGGAAAACAAAACTCCTGCAAATTTGCCACAGAAGAATGTGCACAGGAATAAACACCTGTTGCTAATTTTATCAAGGGTGATCAATTAAATGTCTACGAAACAACTCTGAATTTTCAAGTTGTCATCAAGTACAAAATCACCATTTAGTCGCTTTTTCATCTCTCATTTTCTGGTCTAAGAAGTGATCAATAGTGTATTATACTCTAGATTCCTATAAATTAATTATATTCCAGATTCCTAGAATTTATGCATATGTTCAGCACAAATTTGCCAGTGAGTCTCCCACATTCCTTCCAGTTCGGACTGTGAGCTTCTACCACTCCAATAAATTCACACGTGCAACTAGGTAGCTTACATGGTCATAAGTCTGAAACCACAAAATGAACTTTTATTATGGCATTTCTTGGAAGTTTTCATTAAAATTACACAGGGAAGTGATAAGAATACCAAGGTCCTTTTTATGCCTTGAAAACAAAAAGAAATTACATAATTCAAATTGAAGCAAGAATGATGGTGTATTCTCATTGAAAGTAAGCAGCATAGCCATTGGGCAAAATTAACTGCTACATGGCACCAGAGAAATAACCGATAGCTTTAATTCACAATAATTTATCTACTGTTGCAAGGAGAATATTTATTCAATAATGTGATTTAAAAATAAACACTTGGTTTTACAGATCTTTAGAACACTAACATATTTATTATTCCAAATTTCCTATCATGCATGCAATAAGCATAACATATGCTTAACGGCACCAAAAATGCTGCACTGATGTTTGGCAGTTACTTATCTACATTATCCATTCATTATGTTTCCAGTTGCAAGGAATAAGGAAGGGACTAATATAAACAAATGGTTTAAAAGACTAAGAAGTAGATATATAAAAAGATGCAAGATTAAAAAAAAGTCCTGAGGAAAGTCACCCAAAAAATCTCCTTTGAAATCTTCCAGCTTAAGTGTCCTTGTATAAACTTCCTTGAAATAGGAAAACAGTATCTTAAACTTGGTAGTGTACTAAGTAACTCAGTTGCTATCCTCTAGCAACTTTTAAGTATCACTCTCAGTTTCTCCTCCTGTTTTAGCAACAGACATGGTTATGAAGTAATACATTGCTATTCATAGGCTATTTTGTATAACTAAATCTTTACATCCCTCTTAAAAAGTAGAAAAACCAGATCCAACATTTAAAAGTTTGCATTAGACTTTCTACTGAACTTTACTTCAAAGTGCCAAAGTGACTGAAGATGAAATTCATTCTCCCCTATAACAATAAAGAGCAACAGCAGAAGGAAAGAATAAAGGCTGCGTACCAACACTAAACATCTATTCCTGTCACTAAAATTCTCCCCTGAGTAATACCTTTGAATACCAAGAAAAGCCAATTAATAACTAACATTGTTTGAAACAGCAAAATTTCTCCATATTAGCTAAAAATTTAAAATAATCATTACATTCTGAAACAAACAAAAGAAAAAAAATTGCAATTAGGAAAGAAAGTAGTAGTTACCTGTGGCCTCGAATATCGGACTGATCACAGACTCCTCCTAAAGCAATTCTATGGAATTCTCGACCCAAAGTCTTTGCAATTGATCTTCCAACACTAGTTTTACCAACTCCTGGGGGCCCCACAAAACAAAGAATGGGTCCCTTGAGGTTGTTTTTAAGCTGTCGGACAGCTAAGTACTCCAAAACTCTCTTCTTCAACTTCTCCATAGCATAATGATCATTATCCAAAAGAATTCGAGCTGCACGAATTTCAAGGCGATCTATCAATCATTGACAACAGAAAAGATATCAGCACATTTACCTTTAAAAATGGAAACAATTAATTCAACAATGGAAGAGAAACAAACACATTCTCAAACATGTTCATCAATGCAATCCCCCTGACACACACACATATTTCAGACAATGTTTTCCTAAAACAAAGGTATTATAATTCTCCTTTAATAAGGAAATTAGACATAAGCTAGACAGATCATAATACTGATAATGAAATTGAAAAACCCTCATCTTTTCACTGTGTCACAGATTGAAATCTGGTTCAAATGAACTTAGTGTCTATTCTAGAACAGTGATTCAATGATAAGCAAATTTTTCAGCATTTGCTTTCTCACAGAATTACATCTGATCCTGTAAGGTCTCTCAAAAGACAAATTCATCCTTACGTCTTCATCATCAACTTATGATAAGAGTCTATAACGATCCTGCAAACAGAGCAAGATCTTACTGTCTTGAAGGACAGGCTTTTCTTGCTGTGCAACACAAAGTCATTTGTCACTGTAAAAATACCCATGTGATACTAGGACTGGAAAAATTAGTTTTTTGCAATCGTCATAATTTGAGATAAATGGTCAGGCCTCATCAATGGACATTAACTAATGCTTTGCACAGAGCATGAATTTCTGGCACAAAGCAGCTGTCTTCTCCTTTGCTCTACAACATAAAGAGAGCAGGCAGAAAGCAGTAAAGTCTATCAACTCTGCACACATATCCCCTTCAAATTCTGTGCATTCCAGATGCAGACCCCTCATGCCATTAAGTGTGCATATTTCATGTACAGACAATTGTGACTAAATTCTCATCAACCATGTAAGTTTTTGTAATGAACCACTGAACAAAAAAATTCACTATTGATTGTAATTTTCTATTGGATTTTCTATTTTTATATTCATGTATATTTTTATTCACTCTATCTATGGAGTCCAAAGCATCACTTGCATACATGTGAATACAAACTTCGCAACTTTGCTTAAAGTAAAAACTTCAAACTACATGTGACATGGCACGATTTTACAAGATTAAAGAACAACAAAAAGAACATTCTGCTAGGACATGAGTGTCAACAAATATTTTAGTCTTTCTGGGATCTTTGAATAATATCGTAGAGATCTGCAAAGATCTATAGGCAGATATTTTTATAATTTATTGATTAAATAAATATTTACAAGAAAATTTGTAAACAGCCAAGGCTCTAGTTCGAAACGGCCAAAATTTATCACCACACATACTAAGAGGGCAAAAGACAGACAGACGTTTCTGCTGGTGTGGTGTGTTAAATTTCTTTTTAAAATCAGACTGTTTTAAATGCCATTCAAAAGCCTCATTCTTCAGCAGCTGCTAGAAGGAATTAAGATCCTTTTCTCCAGCAGTACACCTTCTGGTAAGTCATTTTGCCCACTTAATCTACTTGTGTTGGTCAATAGGAAAAGTCATGTTGCATTTTCTACTCTTCTCGCTCTCCATTTTTGGATACTCTTCCCATATTAATAGTATCACCCTTTACTCACAACTTTTGAAAACTATGGTACAAAGCTGACATGATACGGAGTTCTTCTATTGTACCTGAAGTTGTAATTATTAAAATTAACTACAATTGTGCTTTTTAATCCTTTTGTTCCTTACCAAACTTGATTAACTTAAGACATACCAGAACCTTCTCCAGGATGATTAATGCTACAGAAATGTACAAAAGCTTTTTTTGTAATTAGATGCTCTTTTTTTCATTATTTTAGATACATGCTAGTACAGATTGTAAGTAATAATGCCTTCATTTTACTATGTAGATATTCCTAATACTTTTAAAATGCACATTCTTAGATGTACAACTGAGCTACACAGGCTATTCAGTATACAGATCTTACTTTAAGCCAAGTAGACCGTAAGACTTCAGTAACATATTAATAACATTCTCATAATCTGACAATGAAGACAAACATTTGCAAGACAGAACTAAGTACATAGTGTTTACATGATGGTTACTTGTCCTAAAATGTCCGTGCAAGAGACAATCAACAATAATAGAAGAGTTTACCTTTCGTACTCTTGTTCCATGGCAATTCTACCATCAGTTCCAAGTAATTTCTGGTCAATGCATATTCAGGCATTGACTGAGGCATCTTCTTTAATCTGGAAATACATGCACAGAATTCATAAGGCTAACCAGGAATTAACTGTGAAGTAAAACTCTCCTGAACCACAAGACAGATATTTAGCAAACTTTAGGTCATCAGCATACCCTCTTAATTTCTGACAGCCATAATACTGAAAAAGCAAGTCACTACTCCACTAATTAGGAGGTTGTCTTTTCATAGTAATAGGTTGTTTATAGGATTCAAACAGAAATGAAAAAAAAAAGTCAGTTCCCTATGCATACACCATGCATGCATATATGCATCCTCACTGAAAAAAAGAGGTGGATAACCATCATATCGCCATGGATAGCCCAGTTATCCTCCCACCAAAGGAAAACAGAGGAAAAGAGAGTCAATAACTGCCTCGGTTTCTTCATTAATTATTAACAATTATGGTGTTATTTAGGTTTTTTTGAGATGTTCATAACATAAAAGCTTAGAGCTTACAGTTTAATGCTATATTAACGTATAAACTGTATCTAGAAGACTTCAAATTTGTCATCACCTCTGATGTTCCAAAAGGATGAAATTATGAAATTTATAAGCAAAAACCAGCGCTCTACTAAATTTTCAAAAATCACTTCCAAAACACAACCAACACAAACATATAATCAAATAAGAAAAGCTTAATGCAAGACTTATTTTAAAAACCAAAATAATAGGAGAAACCACCACCTGAAAGTCTCCTACCTCTTTATTTCCTTAAGACAAACTTTAAGAGCTTGTTCTGACATACTGGATGTTCTAATCTTTTTTTCCAGCATGACAACATCATCATGATCTTCTTCTTCCTCCTCATCTTCTGTAGTGCCGGGAATGTGATTGATTCTCCTATTAGGCCGAATAGCTACAACCTATGAAATGGAAAAGAGAGCCAGAGAATAGTATCAGGTTTTGTTTTTTAAATAAGGTCGGTACTTTGGCTTTGAATGGAAACCATGGCAAAAACATGCAAGGTGCTGGGAGAGTCTCCTTCATAGAAAAATTCAGAAGATTTTAATCCAATAAATAACTTCACAAAACGTATTGGCACTACTTTAAAAAGTTACGGTTCTTATTTTACTGTATGTATTTCCTAAGCACATTTATCATCTACACTAAACTAGCAGACAACAGAAGACAAGACCAAAACCACATAAGTATAGTTAGATGCAGCAAAAGTCCAAGCTGCCCTAGTTTAGCAAGTTACATTTTACAACACACACTGTTTATCTGTATTTCAAAAGCTATTGTTCAATTGCAATGCCATTAGTAAAAGGTACACCTTTCACTGCAGAGGCCAAAACTCAGTGTTTGTGTACTGTGCAAGTAAATTTGGCATAAAATGACTCTTTCAAGGAACCTGAGTGTTTATTCAATGGCAGAAAGTGCTCAGATTACAGTACATAAACAAACAAACAAATAACATAAAGCCTAGGCAGTTTTAAAAGAGTATTTCCTCTTTTAGGTATCTAAAGAGCCAAAGTTCCCAGCTGGGTGTTCTCTGCAGCTCCAGACTGACCACAAAACATTATGGCTATAGATTAAAACTTTGCACAGATTAAAGTCACGTACATTCATTAGCCTGTTTAAAAGTGCATCTTTATAGATTTAGGATGTTTAAGTATTCCACATTTAAAGGTCCATACCCTTTTATCATCATCCTGTTTGGGTTTTCTTGTTTTCTGAAGCAGCTTCAGACCTTCAATCTGTCTAACAAGCAATGGTATAGTCATCTTGAACCGTTCTTCCAGCCTAACAGCATCTAAAATCTGAGAGCAAGGAGTTACTGTCTTTTGACCAGAGTTATAGAATAGATGGTTTAGGAAAAAAGGTAGCAAAAAAAGCAATGAGAATAGAGCACACAAAATCTAGCCTCAAGGGTCTGGATGCCAAAACTACAAAGCACTCCAAAATAGGAAAAAAAGTCTTTTATCTTGTCTGTTTTTAAAGTGTCTTAATATTTCAGTTTTATTTTCTGTGGTAAACATTTATCAGCATTCTATTTTTCAATTACTGAGCCTCAGTAAAGAGCTAGCCCTCTACGAAAGTTATGGCATGATCTTCTTGGTTAACCCAGAAAAAAATCACCTTATGCCTTTTTTTATTGTTTTGTCTTTTTAAAATTTCAGACATTATTCCATTTTCATGTTTAATTAAGTTGGTATGTGGAAATGGGTAGAATTTGGCTCTTCCACAGCTTCCACTAGCTGCTCTTTTCTTTAGCTCTTCTAATATAAAAAAGGACATGGTAAGTTTAATGACTAAAGTACCTTCCTCCAGCAGGATATTCAGCTACAGTACACACTTTCACTTTAAATTACTGTATTAATTTCTACATGTTGTGTTTTGAAACAACCAAACTTATGCTTTCAATTCAAGGTTGAACATGCAGCACTGGCAATGATAAAAGAAAAGGAACAAAACTTCTGAATACAGCAAACATAGAAATCAGACTAGTAAGTATCAAGCCATAAGCATTGTTTTTGCATAAAGTTATTTTGACATATGATGCAAATTTAACCAGTGTCTCAGTATTTAAAAAGCCCTACACTTCAAGGTGTTTTTAAAAAGACAGAAAAAAAACCAGGATTCTGAAGCTGTTGCTATTAAGAGATGAAAAATGATCTGTCAACTGTGATAAGTAAGCAAGATTTCAACACAATTAAAAGACAGATTTATCAACTTTATGATAGGAAGGGGAAGTCTACATTGTATTTATTGTTTAATAAAATGAATGTTTTCCAACACTAACTAGATTAATTTACTTATTAGGTGAGTTCTGACGTAGAGATATATAAACACTTTAAACAACAGCATAAAAACTTTTTACGAGCATTCACGAGCAGTTGTAACAGATACCTTCTGGCACGATGTTATCACTATACAGTATCCAGTGTAAGCATTTTCAAAATTATCTAAAAATTATTAAATGCAAAAAAAAAAAAAAAAAGCAAACACCTAACTCCCCTTTAAAATGTTTAAGAACCTAATACCTGAAGCTTCTCTTGGTTGGATGTACGGATGATAGAAGTCAGTATATCTGGCAAAGCTTCTCTAGGCAGATTGTCCAAAAGACGTCTCAGCTTTGCAACTGCAGGAACGGACATATCCAGCATCTCAACCAACTGTAAGAAACACACAATCAACAATATTAATGGTTGCTATATTTCTTTTAAAATTATTTAAGTGAATATCTGACCTAAAAAGGATTACATCTTTCAGTATGAAACATGTCTAGATACTTTGCCAAAAAGCTACTGAAATAAATTTTTAAAAAAGTTCACAGAAGAGGCACTAAGACTTTGAGCTTTTTGCTTGTTGGAGAAGTTCAAAAATATCATCATTGCTTGCAGCACTTTTTTCAATGCCTGCATCTCTTATTTCCCCCTCACATTCTGGATTAATAACTTTCCCAGTTATCTTAGCACTATATTGACTCTTTTTCTATACATCCTTTAAACTCAAATTCATTATACCTGGGGACATCTGTTTATAATCAAGGCTCTAGAAGGTTTTTTCCTCTTTAATAATTTAAAAAAAAAAAAAAAACCACCACCTCACAAAAACCCAATCCATTGTATACATGTATATATTTGTGTACATATATATACACATTTATATATAAAATCCTGGAACAAAATAATCAAAAGTATCCCTTTTACTAGAGTGTATTTATAGTTTTGCTATATATTAAGTAATACCAACTTATGATAGCACTAACATATAAACTCATCCTACAATGAGCTGTACAGACACCACGGAATTTGACTCAGAAACCTTAAACTATAACAAAAATATTTATTTTGTAGCAGAAGTACTGAAACTCACTGAAAAATACAAGAACTATAAAAATAAAAGGGCAGAGAAGAAACTAAATATACGCATAAATATACCAGTATATGATACATAGGATTAAAACAATTTACCTGCACTGCATATTTGTAGAATTGTTCTGACAACTCTCCCAGTTCCTCCTCAGATTTATGCTGATTAGTGAACTGCTCAAGTCGATCTAACTGTTCAACTTCAGCAATAGGATATGGCTTCTCTTTCAGCAACTGCAGGATCTGGAATCGGCAGAGGCCCGTAACCAGCAACGTATAATGTGGCTTTGGCCAGTTGCTACCAACCACCTGAACTGCCAAGGCAGCAGTGCCAATCCTAAAACCAGATCAAATCTTCATATTATTTGTCACCTTCCACAGAACATTTTGTGTGCCCCTTGTCAAGGGGCAATTGAGCTATAGATTGCAAGAACCTTCCGGGTCACAGCTCCTTATCGTGAAAAGCAACCAAATTATACCATTTCCTTTGTAACACAAATTATAAAACCACATCCTAAAACCTGAAAATGAATGAGCTAACTGAAAAACTAAGATAATGTAATACAGTCACCTGATTCAGAAACATGTGTGTGTTTTTCATAAACAATTTAATGGATCTTGCTGTGGATGGGAACGCTGACATTTCTGCTTAAACTATGCACATTGGAAAACTGAGTGTTTGTAATTTACAGTTCTTCAGTGAAATTATCAGCCCGATTCTGAATAACCGTTTTAGATCACATGTACCTGCTTAAGCAGATTCAAAAAAATAATTTATTTTCTCGCAAAACCTTACTAAGTCCACTGATGTGATAAAGTTTTGAGAGTAAGGTTGCAGCAGGTTAGTTTTACTTACACTTTACCCCACAGAAATACAATTTGTTTTCATTTCACATGGACTAGGTCACTATCCACGCTACTTATTAGGTGAAAAATGTTATCGTTCACAACTGCGACAGCCTAAATGCTCCTGGCCTGCGTTCTTTGATCGTATTTTCCCCTTCCACCTCGATCTCCTTTTCCAAAATTTTCTTCCAGACGCCAGTGAAGACAGTCCCCGCCACCACGCGCCCCCCTCAACGGAGAGAAGTTTCTCCGAAGGGAGAAGTTTACCACACGGCGGCGGCGAACAGGCTCGCCCCCCGCGGCCAGGCCCACCCCCGCGACCTCAACGCCCCCGCGGAGGTGACACGGCGAGCTGGCCTGGGGGCAGCGCGCCGCGGTACAGCGGCAGTTCGGACAACTGCGCCAGGGCGCCGAGTCCGCGAAGGAGGGGAGAGCCGGGCCGGGCGGCACCTGTGCAGGGAGGGCAGGTCGTCGCAGTCGGAGGTGGGGTCGCTGGTGTTGGGGATGACGCCGATGATGGTGCTCCTCAGCGAAGTGCCCTTCAGGAGCCGGCTGCGCACCAGCTGCATGTTGCGGGGCGAGTCCACGCTCGTCCGCATGGTCGAGCCGGGCAGCAGGACGCCCTCATGGGTGAGCAGCAGCGGGAGGCGGCTGGGGATCTGGATGGCGCTGCCCGCCGCCATGGCCGCCCGCTCCGCTCCCCCTACGCGCCGCCCACACACCGGCGCGACCGGGCAGCCTCGGCGCGCGGCTCCGCCCCGCTACGGGCGCCCGGAAGGGCCAGGCCGCGCTGCACGCGCCCCCGTGCCTGCCTCCTCCCGGGACGGCAACGGGAGAGGCTGCCAAGGACGCGCTGCCGGGCCCGTCCTTCGCCAAGGGCGACATGCGGAGGAGACTGTGTGCCTGGCCTTGTGCAGTAAAGTAACTTCCACCTTACTTTTAGTCTTCCTCTCTCAGGTTGCTTGGGTTGGTTTTTTTTCCTCTTTTTTTTTAATAAAGGACAAAGCCCGCCGCGGGCCCCAGTTCCCCTGAAGGGCGCTATGGGTGTCTCAACCACCAGATGTCAGGCTGGCACTTGCAGTTGTTTCAGGCTTTAATCTAGCTGTAAAAAAGAAAAAGTGCAATGGAGTCTGACATAGGAAAGGGAGTGTGTAATAAACTTATCATTTGTTAAACGGGATGGTTATTTAGTGAAATCCATTTTTGTTTGTTTTTACAAAAATCTGCTCTCCTACAACTGGCCCATGGCCAAAGAGCTCAGGACGGTGTTTCTTCAAGCACAGGTGCTCTTCAAAGCGCTCCAGGCAGCCCTAAACCGAAGGGAGAAAATGCAGGAGCCATCATCTGCTCTGCGGGGCGGTGGCCCAAAGTCTGAGCCTGCCCCCAGGGCTGGGGAGCAGGGAAAAGCAAAGCACCCGCTGGTGCTCCCCGTGCCCCAACCCCAGCCAGGCAGGCTACCTGCAGAGGCAGATCCTGGCACCTTGCAAATGCTGTGTAGTTATTTTCAGCAGACCTGCAAGTATCAGCCAAGGTCACAGCTCACTGATCAGTAACATTCCTTTGCCCAGTCCTGCAAAAGCCTGCCCAGGTGAAAGGGCTTTGAGCACTCAGGCCCCATGCGGGAGCAGGTTTTAGAAACTTTTTCTTTTTTTTCCCCCCTCCCACTGATCAAAATTGCATAAATGTAATGAACTGCACTAGCCAATCTCTTGTTAATCACTGACTTGCACAATATGTTTTGAACAAAGGTAATTCTGTACAGAGGGGAAATCTCAGTAGCAACAAACTGACAAAATGCACAGGTATAACTACAGTAAAAAACTTGCTTGATCATGTATTTTATTAATACCTTAATCTGTTAGCCTACTGGAAAATGTCAAGTTAATAGGACATATGGAAATACTAACAATATATTTAAACGCAAGAAGTTATTACAGCTGAGAAAAATATCTTCTAAAGCAGCCACCTCAGGTACCTTGGAAAGAAGCTGGAATTTAATATACTATTCACAACATGACATTTAGAAAACATTAATACAAAAGGGCACATAACACAGGAATATGGAAAGTGGTTTTGGACTTCCTGATGTTAGATATAATTACGCTGTAAACATATGTTCAACACTCACAAATGTTTAAGCATCCTTCTATTAGTTTAGAATCTGAACACAAGCCAAACCTAAAGGTTAAACATTTGCTCATCACATTTATTGATGAATTTTCTCAGTCTGCGTCTTTTCAATAAAAAGAATCTACCAATCACATCATCTTTTTTCTCCAGGCTACCATTTTTTCCCTCCCTCCAAGACAACTAGCCCCTGTGGTCATTAAAAATAGTTTCTTAATTCATTCTGGAGCTGCATCAAAAAAAAATCTCAATGACTGCTTTAAAATTGCTTTCAATTTCTACTGAACAACTCCTAATACCCAGGGCTATATTTTACTGCATGTACTAAGCGTGCTACACAATAGGGCCACATCCCAATTGCAATGTCTACACAGTACTTGATCCCTCAAATTGTTTTTTGCTTAAATACAACAAGATCACATTTGAGCAGCAGCCTTTCAGAACTTTTTTTCTGGACTAGCTGAACATTTCTTGGTACATGGAGAAACAGTCTAGCATTAAGTATTAAGAGAATTCTGTGCCTCCAACTCAAAAGATTTAAGATCAGTAGGGACAATTGCCACATTGTCTGACCTTCTCTGACTCTCAGCAGCAACTTCTGTATCAAGTTCACAGTATCTGAGTTACACTATCTCTTAAAGGCATTCAGCCTTGATTTAAAGACTGATTGTAACAAAGAATCTGCCACCTCTATAGGTATGTTTTTCAATACTTGATTTTGTTGTTAAAATTTGCATCTTGCTTGTAATAGTTTCCAGAGACTGGCTTCTGTTGTATCTAACAGATGAAAGAGTTGCTTACTATGATAAAAATTGTTCTGCTGTGAACACAACCAATACTCCATGATCAAGTCACGGGTTAACTTTGAGTTTCTCTATTACCCATATTTCTCATTTTCTTAATAAAATCTCATCCTCCTTAAAAAGTGGATAGCCTATAACTAATATTCCAGTATTGGTCTTGCAAATGTCATATAAACAGGGTAATACCCTCTTTGTGTTTTCATTTAATATTCCTTTCTTATGAAATCAAGCTTGGAGTTTGTAGTCCTGGGTATAGCACCACTTTTCACAGCTTAAATACTAATACTTCGGTATGGATGCAGCACACACCTGACTGATGGAGATGCACATCAATGTGGTATGGTACAAGATGGTGAATGCTATACCAGATGGTATAGAGCACCGGTGATTCTCACCTAATAATTCTGTGCCCTGCAGAGTCTTCTGCTTCCACTATTTCAAAGTGGACTGACACAACAACTGGACCTCAACGAGTTTTCATTGACTAAACAGATGGGCACTGCTTTAGATTCCAGTTCAAAAGGGTACAAACCCACCTCCTTCACGTTAAGCTCATAAGTAGTTTCATTAATTTCATGTCCTTCAAAGACTGAAAAGATAGCAATGCTCTTCCTGAGCTTGTTGACAAGATCATACTAATAATTTTCCAATAATAATAATCTGCAAGACATTTTTCTTAAAAAAATAAAGCAATTCACAGATGTGTTTATTTTATACCTGTAAAACTCCTGTAACTTCTTCCTCTCTCCCCCACCTCTGCTCTATTTCTTCCATTTACAAGAACATGAGAGAATTCAGTATCTCCAAAAACCAAGACCAAGATACCTCACAATGAAGACTTGAGATTAGTATGTGTTGCTGAAGAACTATATCCCAAGCATACAGTGTATCAGAACAATCATGAAAAGAACTCAGGATTCTTAATCCAGAATTCTCTACTTTGAATACATGTAATCATTTTCCTTGCATCATATATATACCTCATTCTATACAGCATTCCCAACTGTAGACCTTAGGAAACCACACCATAGTGACTTTTGTAGTGAAGATGATAGATAAATAGAAATTTTAGCCTCTCACAATTCTTTGCTGTTAACTTTCACAAACACTAGACTGACTTTCATATAAATGAAGACATTTGGTTCATATTAATGCTGTAAGCTGGGAATTGCATAAAACGATTGTCTAAATTAACCTAACTTGATCTAACCTTCAAACTAATTACACAAAGATATTACAGTACAACTGTGTATAAAAGCATTTGCCTCAAGATTTATGTCCAGCAGAAAAACTATTTTAATAGTGTAAGCTAAAATATCATGTGAGTTTCAAGTAGTTAAGTTTTACACCATATAGCCATGATTTGTACTATAAATGAAAATGTATTTAAATTGAAATATTGAATATTTTGAAATAAATATACTCTACAGAAAATCCAAAACTAAAATTCAAACTTGAAACAGTGTTATGAAAATTCAGCTTCTTTTCTCCAGGATCATCATTCTTTAGGCAGGTATAGACAGATGCCTATGCCCTCCTACCAAGTACTCCTGGATTCCTTTCTCAGTCCTCATCTAGGTTGTTGACTACAGACAGCTCTGCTGGAGCACCAAGAATGCTAATTCAGTACCTGGTTGATGTCAAATACAGCCGATAAGGGCTCAGTTCTCCCTACTTTTTCCCAGTAGCAGAGTCAACAGTATCTCTTTCTGCTGTCTGGCAACTGCCTCTGCCCATATTCACATCAGTGTAATGCCTTTGAAATCTTCAACACTTAAATGTTGTAGAAGATCTCCAAAATTTATTAGGAGATGGGGGTTGGGAAGATTTGACATAACATAATAAATGCTAACTAGTTTTCCTTTAAAAAAACTGATAGTTTCTTTCTTCTTCTTAATCTACTTCATACTTCTGGAAATTTGCATTGTAAAGTACTAAAACCTCTCAGAAACAGATCGTATACTTGCTGTATATCTACCTATTTTCATTTGAAGTACATTCCTATTATTTTGCACCCACTGCTACTGTTTGGAAATATCATTATCATTACTTTAAAGTGGAAGTAATTTAATACAAAGACAGAAAACAATTATAGCAAATATTTTTTACAGATGCACAGGAAATTTTGAACCATTTTGTATTTTGATTGGTTTAACTAAGACTGTACATCTTTGATGTGCTACAGGTTTTAGAGTTGCTAGATTTTTAAGTAGCTCTCATAAATCTCAATGTGATATATTTATTTTTTTTAGCTACTAGATATCAATTATTACTACTATTTTTTTTCTTTAGTCTTTCTATTCCAGATAGTAGTTTTATGATCTTGAAGGTCCCCTAATACAAATGCTTTGACTCTGGCTACATTAAAAAAAAAAAAAAAAAAAAAAAAGGCTTTATTTACATGGAATTAGCCTTTCCCAGAGGCTCATGATCTGAGGGCAGACTGAAGTGATTCTGTCCTTTTTTAAAGTCAGTAAAAGAGGTTCAAATAATTTTTGCAACTGCCAATCTATATGCTGAAGATACATTTCTTTCTTTGGGGGTTGTGGTAGAAGTTTCAAACCTATAAAAAGTTCGATAGAGGTTAATCCCAGCACCTGTTTGAACTTGTTCGCAAAACTGAGTTGTAAAATGGTAGAGCTTCATAGTGCCTCCAGAGTGGGCCATTTTGAATATTAAAAACACTATTCTAAACAAAGAACATTCTGATAAGTTTCCATGCAATATAAACTCCTAGCCTATTAATGTTTCATCTGCCTCTCTCAACTCAATTCTCTTCTCCTAAGATGGGCATGCACTTCTGCCCCCTCACTGGCACTCCCTAGAGTTCTCAAACCCTCGCTCCACCTTCTGCAGCCATTTTGTAAGACAGTCAATCAATCAGTCATCACCTTCCCCCTCTCATACTAGTTCTATTTTATACTTACAGATTGTTTGACGCAATGGTGTTCCTTAGGAACTATTTCTCTCCAGTCTCAACTGCTATGTCTGTAAATAAAAAAGAAAAAGAAGTTTGCCCATTTTCTTTTCAAATTCTCTCTACTGTGTGAAAATTTAAGAGCCTCTTTTAGCAAACATGCCATCCAGCTTCAAATCCAACAAAGCACTTATGCTTAGAGATGCTATGAAAAGATGTTTTGAATTGATTCAAGGTGTGTTTCTACACATCAGTTAATATGAGACATCCAACAAAGATATGCAAGACTGGTGTAGTATAAAGGACTTACTGTCAGAGTTTTGTAATACATGTGATGATACAATGCACATTTTACAGTCTTCCCAGGTGAGCAATTATACGCAGGCATGGTCAATCCCCTGTGCACAAGATGGACGACAAACTGTTCATTAGATTTTCCTCTATAGTATTCCCTCTTCCCCAAGTGCTGAATATACTCTGCTGCTTCCTACCATCTTGGCATGCATCATGAATGCCTCAAAAATCTTTAAGATGTAGTAACTAGGAAGAAAGTTTATGTAAAGCTATTCAAAGGATGTCATAATATAACTGAACTGAATTTTAAAGTTCATTTATTTTAACGTCTACTTTTCCTACTCACTGTAAGGTTGCAGTGAAAATTTTAAAATCTGTTTTTTAATGTAGGCTTTGTATTACATATCCTCAATCATTCATTCTTCACACAAAATAATCTCTTTTTTTTTTCACATCCAGTTTGATTAAAAAGCTACCAGTTGGTTATGTAAGCACAGCACATGGAACACATGCCAAGAATTGCTGGCAGCACATTACTGACTAAAAGAGTGCGAGACCTTGCAGAAATTTCTAAAGCTGTGTGTAGGATTCTTTCATGGCAATTATAAAACACATTTTAGGAGTAAGTGCTAACAGACCTCCCAAGAACAACTGAACTTAAAAACTTAACCTTTTATTGAAAAGCATGAGAGTGCTCCAAGAAAAAGGGACGGGGGAGGTAGACAGAACAAAAATTCAAACTTACTGTTCAGATTTGAAACTTGAGCTAGAATAGTGTGGGGCAGAGAGAGTTCTCACCCATCTTGCCTAGCCAGACAGGATTCTCACACCAGACGTATGCCACAAAAATAAAGATTCAGAGGAATGTCTCAAGGACAGGAAATATCCACAGGAAATTAAAGAAATGCCATCAGTAGAGTTGTGCTGATTAACACTCAGATGAGGATACAGCTGTAAGGAACTGAAATAGAATCTCACTCAAACTTAGTTTTGCTGCATACAATGTCAAACTACCTGGATGGAATACGATTATTTTTTTCCCCTCTTTAATTTGCATACTGCCAAATCAGACTTTATATGGGAACTGCTAGTAAGAGAGAAAAAAACGTTTCCCTTGTATAATTTAACTGAATGAAGAGCTGAAGGGGCCAGGTTTGAAGCTCATACATCTTTGATACGGTTTTGTAAGCTTTGTATGTAAGCTTTGCCCTTTTTTTTAACCTCATAAAGGGGGGGGGAAATGGGCTTATAACTAAGGAATTAATTTTCTCCTGAAACCATGAACATAACCACCAAAGAAGAGAAACATGTGGAAAATAATGGAGTTACTACCACAGCTTATTGATGTAAATACTCTCCTGAGTCAACCTCAGTCATATTTGTATGTCTATGTTTTAATGAAGCAACAGTTTGAAGGAGCTGCAGAATCACATTTTTATGTTCCTCTTACCAGAGGGAGCATTTTCTTTTTCCATAGTTCAAATGAAATTTGCTGACTGGAACCTAAAAATGGTATGCTAATGTTCTGGAACAATTCTGGATTTGACCTAAAAGAAAGTCCACACAGGCCCGTTTTCAAAATTATTACGTAGAAAAAATTGCAGTTAAATTTTGGGATGAATGTGGGTTTTGCCTTTGCTTCTAAGCAACTACTTAATACTCTACAATGGAAGAAGACCTGAACATCTCCCTGGCTCCCAGAACAGTAGCTAGAACACATGCTCTCAGGCTAGGTTTGCTACCTTCTCTTGTAAGATACAAGGAATTAATCTCATGCTATTGATATAGGATGCTATTAACAAAGTTGTCTTTCTGTATTTTCGCATGTGTTATCTCTGGAGGAGTTCAGCATAGATTGAACTACATCTTCCCAAATTGACATGTCCTACCACAAAAGAGCGTATTTGGCTGTGTCATGGAGCTGATTTGCTTTTTCAGCATAGAAAAAAACAAGTTCTCTCTGGCTTTTGCTTTCAGTAACTGGGATAATGCTTCTTTAACAGGATAGAAGGGAACACTGTTGCAAGTTCCTAGCAAGTTGAAAGTAGCAGTTGACTAGGCTGCTGGAGAGCAAGAGGACAGTATAATCCACAGCAAAAAAAGCAGAAATAATGGAAACTGGCAGGTGATAAGGGAAATGATCATCAGGAGAAATAAGTAGAGAGACACATTAAATATTAAGTCAAAGATGAAAAGATAGACAATATTAAAAGAGCAAGAACAGATAGGAAACAGAATTGCCTTGTGTGGCACCTTACGAATTGTCAAATTCTGTTTCTGGTTTCTGAGCACCTGCTTATTCCTCTGTCTTGCTGGGGGTATTCAGCAATTCTGAGGCTTGAATAATATATTTTTACATGTCTATAATAATAATGGAAATGTTCTCTCAACTGATTTAACATTAATCTAAAAACATTCTAATTGATTTATAATTAAAAAAAAGATGTGCAGTTTCTAATTTTGATGTTACCAAAAAGTGAATAAACAGAGTGTGATTAAACCTAGATGCTAGAATGAAACCCTTAATGCTCCACTTCTCTAGTCTCATTTAAGATAAATCTAAAGCAGGCCCCATGGTGGTGGGGTAGGTTCTTAGAGATCCTGTAAACCTTGGAATCACGTTCCTTCTAAAGAACATAAGAAAAAATGAGATTACATCTCTTCTAATTGTAACACTACTATCTAATAATCACAAAGCACTGTTCTAATAATCTGGGATTATCTATGCGCTAGGGGATATTTTGTTTTTCACAGGAAAGAGGAAAGTAATGCACAACCCCTAAGCTACTGATGGATGATTTGGCTTGGCTCTTCATAGTAGTAGCACAGCGTAAGGCAGCCTTGACTTTACATGTTCTGCTAGCCTGCCCTTGTTTTACTAATGCTTCTAAGCTCACAATCTAATCACATTTTCAAATTCAAGTCACATAAACACATTTTTGATTGCTATTATTTGTAGATAGCCTACTGTATTAACAATTCAGTGCAGCATCACAGGGGTTGCATCAATACTAAAGCAATGTTACCTTGGTGTTTACGTGAAATTCACTGTGATAAACTACTAGTATAATATTTTCTTGATTTGCAACCTTATTTCAGTATAAAATCTCCTTCAACTTTAGTTATTATTACTCCTAAGGCCTCTCTCACAGTATTTTTATTCAAATATTACTCCACTCACATTCATTGCCTACATTTTCTTTTACCCTAATTATTTGGTTGCAGAGGTACTGCTGAAAACCTACAACTTCCAAGGAAGAAGTTTAGCAATCCTTATTTAAGACTTGTTCAGTCTGTCCTTGTAGTTTGCTTTGATCATTTACCTCCTCCTTCTCTTCGGCTCACATTGTACTTTTGCTCTTTCTCCTGCTGTATTTGCTTCTCCTCATTTTGCAACATAATGTACTTTCTATCCTACCTATTCAGACAAGAACTCGGAATAGACTGCCTGGTCTGGATTTAGTCACTCTGCTCTGTTTTCAACAGTTTGATAGTGTATTAACTGCACACTGTAGGTCAATCAACTCAAGAATGTTTCCCTACCTGATCCTTTTCAAATCTGCAGGATAATGATTCTCTACATGCAACATGACCTACTCTGCTTTCAGTTATTCAACCAAACTTTATCTATGTTATTCAACTTTCCAGAGGCAAAACTCTTCAAAAATGAAGTTGAATAGATGCAGTTGCCTAACTCAGAATTAGTGAAATCATTGTTTTCACACTGGTCATTCATTATTATTGTATCTGCACATTGCCATTTGACAGAATCTGTGCTACATAAACATGCTTCGTTACTGGTTTTGACCACGATACAAACTGGAGTCATTACCCAAAACGTTATCCATAATTTCATGTTTAAAAATATTTTTAAGCTGCCAAATACTACAAATACTGTTCCAGCTGCATTGATTTAAAGCCACTAAGTAATCATAACTGTGTATTCCCTGAGGATGTTTCAGGAAATTATATACTAGAACCAATTTCCTCTCTAATATGGTTGTCTAAATTCAGGTCAGGTAGCCACTGACCTCGTTGCCTGAAATTCTGAAATCTCCATAGCAGAAACATATCATGTGCACGTGGCAACAACATTACTACTTCATGCAGATTTCTCTCATGTACATAAATCAAGTTCAAACTATACTGTTTTTCATAGAAATTATTGTATTAGCTAAGCACAACAGCATCTACATGTTTAAATTTTTATCAAGTTGGCCCTCTGTTAGAATATTATGATACAGAATATACAAAACATGGCAAACACAGGTGCATTTTTTTTTTAACCTATTGCCTCTTTGTAGAACTTCTCTGTGTACAAACTTTTTTCCAGTATCTATTATAAAAATTAAAAATGCTTATCCATGTTCAAAAACTCCTGGAAGTCTTGCAAAAAGCCTGCTGTAAATAAGGATGTGTAAAAAAAGAGTACTATTAGACATTATAACGTATAAATTAAATAGCTGGGAATTTTCTGTGATTTACAAATATGAGATTAACCAAGTCACTGTGATATGCATCGATTTCTTAAATTGGATATACATTGCACTATTCAGCTTCATGATTAAACATGAAGGGGACAGTACACTTACCAGAACTGTGCTGAGTAAAGAGTCTTCCATTTAGTTAGCAGCTTCTCTGATAACAGCCAAGACAGCAAGTCATGTTACCAAAATTACTTCTATCTATAATTCAATCACCCATTCTAGGATTAATTCTTCAAGCTAGGAAGAAAAAAAACCCCAAACAATCTTGAACCAGTGCCAAAGTGGGCTATAAATTAATAGAAGCAAAAGCAATCTTGATTTCCCACACACCTCTGCATAAATCTTGAAATTTTACTCCACTTCATTCTCCTCACAGTCCTTTACTTTTATGCCCTCTTTTACCAGAGAAGCAAACAATCTTTACTGATGTATCTAGTCATCTCTGGAAAACATTAACGGTGAAAGTAAAAACATGTAATGTAGGTTCCTTTTCACATAAGCTATGTTCTCCTAAACTACAGAAATGTAGAACAGGAGAAGAAAGAAGCTGTTTTTTCCAATGTTTATTCATATGTTGTTTAAGAAGGGAAGACCATGTTTTCCTATTAATCACATTAGAGAAAGCCCATTAGGTTCAATTTTGGCATGCAAGCATTAATGACAGCAATGTTTTTGTGCTTAGCCATTAATTAAATCTAGGGAATATTGAATTGCATTGCACTTGCACATGCTGGAGTAATCCGTGAGCATAGCTGTAAGAGGTAGCCCAGTGTGGAGAAGAGTCTCACTGAGCACTTTGCTTGGTCTGTAGTCGCATGCAAACCAATTGTCTGTTGCTAAACAAAATGCATAACAACGGACTTCTGCTTATCTTTCTTTTAATTTAGACACTAATTAAGATCTCTTTTTACTACCTGTTGTTTTTTCACAAAGTGTGTACAATTTATATTTTAATTTTTTAAAACCAGTTTCCATGCAGAAACAGATGGAAAGCCTGACTCCACATGCAGGGAGTATTCTCTTTTAACCTCGTCTGTTCCAACATAAATATTTATAAATAATAGCTATACTAGATTAATAAAGGTTTAGCCTATACAATGTAGTTTAATATAGCTTTAATATCAATCAAGATGTCCAACAGTAGATGGCGCATGTATTCACAGTATGAGTATTTCACCATTTTTCTGATTTAATTCCATAGTAGTTTTAAAACCATCTACAGTGCAATTGTTGAAAAGCAATCTTGCCATAAATGTAAAGGGATAATTATTTTTAATTCTTAATTGCTACATTAAAAAAAAAGAAGGCAAGAAACAGCAAGCTACCTTTTCAGGAAATATTAGGCTATAGGATATTAACTGACAAAACATGGTGACAGCAGATAAATTACAAAACCACCATTTAATTAACAGAAACCTACGTGTTCTGATTCTTTTTAGCCTCATTTTTTGTTAGATCAGCTATTTCAAATAGGTAGCTGTGCTAGGCTGATTATTATTATCTCAGCCTCCACAACTTCAAGTGGAATAGAAGTGGGAACAAAAATGTGGCCAGAAATAAAAGCTAATAAAACCAGGTCTTATGAATACTAATACAGAAAAAAAACAGACTTCCCTGTTTCTTTTAAGATATGCTTTACTTGGGATATTGAAGACTCAGGATAGGATATTCAAATATCTTTTGATATTTGCAAATCTCAGACATGGTTCACCAAAAAAGAGCTCACATTTATTTATTGCATATTCTATTCAGCCTGTTTTATCAAGTGTTTTGTTCAAATTTGCCTGTGACATCTAGTCTGTTCCACAAAAAATGGTTTGAGACACACTGGATTTCTAGGTTTCAGGGTACGCTTTATCACTTTAAACCTGGAAGAAAAAGATAAGAGGCAGAACTTCATACCAGACACTATGCTTCTAACGCTTCCATGAACTACGGCAGTTTATACTTCTCTTAAGAATGCTGTTTTAGTGAAAATAATCTAAGACAGGTTTCTTGGAAATTGGTTAAATATGTGAAAATTATAAATGGTTCAAACCAAATTAAGCAGCATAATAGAGGAAAAAGTAAACAGTATAGGCCTTAATATAGGCCTGAATTTTCCATACTGTAATTGTTTCCATGTTCTAGTAAATTATTGTTAATTTTGCACTAAAAATACCAATTCCTGTGACATATGTGGTATGAAACATATAGTCACAGAATAGTTGAGGTTGGAAGGGATCCCTGGACACCATCTAGTCCAAACCTCCAGCTCAAAGCAGAGTCAGCAATGTCTATCTGGCTTTTGAATACCTTCAAGGACTGAGACTCTGCAACTTAAGCAACCTGTTCCAGTGTTTGGTCAATCTCACAGTAATTTTTTTCTTTTTTCCTGCTGCTTAAAGACAATCTCTGTTATTTCATTTTTGCCCACTCCTCCTTTTGCATGGTATCACCATGAAGAATCTGGTTCCATCTTTCCATCCTCCCATAAAGTATTTACACATATTGATAACATCCCCCCAGCCTTCTCTTCTCCAGGCTGAACAATGTCAGCACCTCTCCTCATATGTCAGATGCTCCAGACCCTTAATAACCTTTGTGTCCATTTGCTAGACTCAATCCAGTATGTCCACGTCTGTCTTGTACTGGTGAGGCCAGAACTAGGACACAGAACTCCAGATGTGCTCTCACCAGTGCTGAGTAGAGGGGAAGGATCACATCCCTTGATTTGATAACAACTCTCTTCCTATTGGAGCCCAGCCTTCCTAATGTAACCTTACTTAGTATGAAATCGAAGGTGAGGAACATGAAAATCTTTGGAGTATTGAATGCTCTCCCTTCTTCCAGTTAGCAGCTATTTTTCTTTACTGAAACAATGAATGAGATCCCCACAGAAAAAAAAAGATTGACAGTTATGACAGAGTAGGAGGCTGAAACCTGGAAACAACTTGGAAACAGGAATTTCTTCTGCCCCAGTTGGTTTACAGCTCAAATTCTCCCAGTAATCAACCCTTCACAGAAAAGATACAGAAAATAGTTACAGAAAACATGCATCAAATGCAAGGAACCTAGCTGTAGCATATCACTTTCTGTTTTTAACTTGTGAAGTTGTATTTTAAGCTCACGTTAATACACGCTACAAGCTTAGCTTTAATGATGATTTAGTAAGATAACAGAACTGTCAAGATACTGATAATTTAATTGAACATACAAGACCCCGGTGATACGCGTTCAGGACTTCTGCAGTAGAAAACAGAGTAGGACCAGTAGCCCATTTTACAATGCTGAATACAAGTTAGAGCAAGAGTTGTAAGCTCAGATACACTAAAAACATAATAACCATTAGTCAAATAAAATGATGAATATCAAGCACAAATTGGCTTTTCCAATATGAGAATTCCAAGAGTAGAAAGCATAATCAGGAAAAAGTGTAGAGACTTAATACTTTTTCTTTTAATTCCCTCTCCCAGTGGTGATCAGGTTTAAGGTATAACGTGCCTTCACTATGTTCTAAACTTCTCAAAGACCAAGTTACAAGGCCAGTAGCCTTTGAATTGGGGAGCAAGTATCAACTTTGATTAGTATACTTTTCAGGTCAATACATGAATATAGCAGTCCGAAATACATAATTGGCTGCTGGACCATTATCACAACAATTATAAATAGCACAATATTAACTAGGAGTTAATTTCTGGATATCTAGTCTCAGAGTCACCAACACCAGATCTCTTTCAATAAATATTTAATATTTTAATTTTAATTATGATTTACTATTTGATTTAATATTTAATTAACATAATTAATATTTATTAACATTGGAAAGAGCTGTATTGTGCCTTGATCAAATATGCAAGTGATCTAAAACTCTGTAGAGGAAAGAGATATGGTACTTGGTACAAAAGAATTATACTGACAGAGAAACACTAGGAACCAAGCAGGAAACAGTAGGATTTCTGCTGTGTTTGTAAATTTCTGTGTGTGTACATGTAGATATATATTATAAAAATATGAACTATCTGTGTGTATATATACACACACATAGCATTTTTTTATGTCTAGTAAATATCAAATAGCAAAGTATAAAGATTAACAAAACACAGAAGAAGAAACAAAAGGCAGAATTTTCAGATTTTTTTTTTCATTTTTATTGGACCAGTGAGACATTGGACTAAGGTCAACAATATCACTGGAAATGTTAACCACACACAATAAATTCTCTCAAGTTAAAAGTTCCTAAATTTAAGCTCTTCTATCCTCAGTTGGACACCATAAGCGGCAAGCTTTCAAGAAAACCTGTGATGGTAATGAGAAATGTATTATAGCTCAGTCAAAAAAAAAAGTCATTATACTGAAGATCAAAATGCAAAGGGAGAGCACACCCTTTATATTCCTTTACATGCTTTTCTACTTTTTATCATTGTGATACTGCCATGATGGCATATTCTAAGTAGGGAGAAAACAGAATTGATGCAGAACTTTGGTAGCTAAGGCAAAGGCCTGATGCATCCCTAGACCTAAGAACACTAAAACAGCCTAACCACTAAGAGTACATAAGGATTTTGCAACATTTTAACAATAGAAATAACAAAACCAAGCAAAAAAGCATTTTTGTAATGCAGCTAAACATATATATTTATATGAATGTATATACGTACCCCAAAGGGGCATAGAGATTTGTGGCACAGCTGCATAAATGGGGTAAAGACATCTGCACGCAGTAAAATCTGTACAAAAGACAAGGCTTGTAGTACAGGCAGGAAAGATGTCCAGGGAAACCAAAATTATCCTGCAGAAAAAGCAGAAAGTGCCTCAAAAACCAGAGCAATCTTGCAGAATAAGCAAGAAACATGCCTGGCAAACGCCAGAATTCCAGGACCCCCAAAAATAAGAAGAATTATGACAGGATGGTGAGAGAACACCATCAGAGGACAGAGGAAAGACTGCAGAGAAAAAAAAAAAAAGAAAGACTCCTTCAGTTCCATCTTTCCTTGTTGAAGAGCCCTCAACTCTGATCACCTTGACTTCTGCGACCGTCAAGGACTACAGCCATCAGTGCTAACCATACAGTATCAGGTCCATGGGTTTTTTACATTCAGCTAGTTTACAAGATTGTTAAGGAGTAATACTTTGCACATGCATTGATAATGATTGACAGTGATTAAGAACTAACCATTGACTATGTGTATTGTCACTGAATATCAATCTAATAAAATGTTGCTGTGACACTCGCCTTATTTATTGGCCCTCTAAAGTGTTGCCATCACTGATTTCTAATTCCCCAATACACATAGATACACAGGTGTAATATACACACACACGCGCGCGCGCGCACACTTTCCATGTTTATCTCCAATGATAACATTCTGTTATGACCGAAAAAATCCCAGGAAGTTTGCCACCAGTTTTAAATAGTTAGTTAAAAATTGTTAAAGCTAATTATAAGCTTTTCAAATTTTTGCTCCAAAGAAATATCTGAAGAGGGATAACAAACTCTGGAAATGAAATATTGGCATAATGACTAATTCAGCACCACATAAAGGAGGTGGACGAGTAAATAAAAGCTCTGTTCTTCAGAAATACAAACCCAGTTTAAAATCAATTATTCCTATCCACAACAAAGTAAGCCACATCTGTTTGTAACTGAAAAACGAAATGCAGAAACATACAAGACAGTTGAAATTTCATTAGCTACATTATTATGAAATAGTGTCTGTCTTTGGTATGTTTTTTGTAACTGGGTCAATGTGTTGTCAAGATAACATTTAGTCCCAACCCCATTGGAGTTAAACTCACAGAATATAACATTTCAGCATTGTTGAAAGGTAACACAAACATATGCCCTAATACTCTGTGCATACCCTGTAGCAGTATGAGGAAAATACTGGTTACATGTAGCAAATGCCAGTTTTCTTCAAGAAGGGGAGTCTCCTTTGGCTTAGAAACAGAGCAGACAGCATTCACTGGAAAGAAGGGATTCATTCTTAGCCCATGGATGTGGCCTTACCTTATCGTTAATTAGTCAGTGGTGTATTCAGGTTGTCTTTCATGCTCCTAAAAAATGCACTGTAGTCTCTGTCTAGAAGTGTCAAGAGATCTTTATATACTTCAGAACACATAATTTTCTACAGTTAACATTTGTAAAGTCAGTCCAACAACCATAAAATGAACTTGGTGAATACATAATATCATCCTCTGTTTTCCCTTGGGTTGACTGTTAATCCAATGGATCATGCAAAGCTGTTCTCATATGCTACATGTTCTTGGCTTTCGCCCTTAATGATGAAAGGTATAGACACAGATCTTAGCTGCAAACAGTTTTGTGCTGTTCCCATTGTTTAACTTGGTACATGATTCTCATAAAATAGTAAAATAAAAAAGGTGGGAGGAATATAATGTATTTAACATATAAAAGAAAAAGACAAGTAGGAGTTGTGTATAACACATGGAAAAACAGAGAAACAAACATAAAAGCAAGGGTAAAAAAAGGTTTGCTGCATCCTTTCTTAAAGACTATGCAAGAAGATCTAGTCTCTACCTATAAAATGAAAAAGGCTGTGAAGAATTATTTTCAAAATTCATCAATCCGCATGTCTCTCTAGTCAAATAAGTGTATGGTCCTAACCTAAAACCAGCAGAAGCTGCAAATTATTTTTGTAACTTGAATCTGATCCAAGTGCCCTGCTCATGATTGGCATGAATACTGTAAAATTTATTTATAACCTTAAATTCATGTTAATAGCACCATGGGCCAGAGTCAGAATGCTCAGAATTTTATACTATGAAGTCCAAAGCTTTGTGAAGAGAAATTATTTTTACATTTGGTATTAACAATCCCATGAAACTTCAGTTTCTAGTGCTAGAAGCTGACATTCAGTTCAACTTAACATTACCACTCTGTGACTTCACTCCATGGGTTGAAAAAACAATGATTTAATCCTACTCCCCTGTGGTTTACATTTAGCTCAAAAATTAAGACTGTCTGTCCTCATGTAACAAATTCTCAATTAATGCTTCGTTTTAATAATTTCCTAGAGGAGTCATTTTGCATAATAAATTTGTTTCATGAGATGTTGCTCTGTGAAAATGTGCTCTGTATGTTAATTCTGAAGAAGTCTTCAAATAAACTGATTGACAGTGCAAAAAGATTAATTTTATTACTTAAGCAATTTCCCACACAAGTGTCGTACACATTTTGGGGATTGGAAAAAATTCCATCGAATATTTCACTTTTAAAATCAGGGAAATTTACTTATTTATTTACAGTTTTCAACATCTTTGGAAAGTACAGCTTGCAAGTGTTGGGCTTGAAAAAAGCTTTCTTGGGCAAAGTAGTATGGAAATTCCAAAGAACAGGACTATTGGTGGATGTCACAGCACATTTAGTTAGTATTGTATTTGCTGCTTTAATACCTGTAAGTTCTACTTCATATTTATAAATGATTTTACTAGTATTCTTATTATACTTTATTACCACATAAATACTTACAATGAAAATATTTTAAGTATTTAAAATACAGTCTGTTTTTGGAAAGGTGAACTATATTGTATAGGAATGAGTATTAATATACTATCAATCCTTTTTTGTGTGTGTGTGTATGAATGTGATTATCCTCAGCTACAATTCAGGGTTTACTTATGCAATAGCAAGACAAACAATGCAGGAGATGAATGTATCACACCTGCGATGAATAAGTAACAGCAGAATGGGAAATGTTGTCCCAACATGTCCTTCAGTGTCTGTTCATTTTTTAATCATTTACCTTAATTTTTCTACAGATGTTTTTGCAGAATTGTTATAGGAAACCATGAGCCTCACATGAAAATTGAATTAATTTTCTGTATTTTCATGCTCTTAGAATCTGACCAATTAACATAATCTCAAACCACTAAATACAAAACCATTTGTTCTACAGAAGTTTCTCTTATCCATATGGCCATCTCCTCTCATGCTTGAACAGAGACCAGAGAAGATTGTGTATACTCCAATTTTCTCAACTTTCTGAGCACAAAATACTTATGCTCCAGAATGAAACAGTATATCTCTCAGCCTGCCTGCTTTACACCACCATACCACCATAACTAAATAGATATATAAAACCCTAATGTATTTAAATTGATGCAAAGGCCCTACTGTTCAATCTCTAACTCACTTAACCTCAGCATTTCCTTAAGCTTATATCAAATAGTGGAAAGCAGATGCTGAGAAGAGATGAGATGCTAATTATCTAGACAGTCCCTTCAGTTAAAAATAAGATGTAAGGTAAAATCCTAAGAAATTTCTGGAACACATAAAGAAGAACTTTATGTGCAATGAATCACTTGATAATTCAGAAGTTCTACTTTTTCCTGTATGTTTGTAAAGCATATATCTCTAATATATCATATATATATTCCTATTCAAGCAGTTATTAACACGGAGCTCTTCTGTTAAACTTTTTAAAAATGCTTTTTTCCCCATGTTCATTTACTAGCATACAGCAGTAAGTATGAAAAGGGAATCTTGACTAATGTTCTTAGTGAGCAACAGAATACTGTAATAAGAAATAAAATGTAATAGAACTCATAGGAATAAATGAATATTCAGTACGCAATGTGGAAGCATATATGCTTGAAAAAATAGGCATAAAAATAGATAACAAATATCACTTTAAAAAGCATGGCACATGGTTTGTACCATTTCTACTTTATAACACTCATGTTCAATTATCTCCGCTTATGTTAATTTTTTAGTATTAAAGAAATGTTTTAACAAGATTTTTACAGCTTGATTACAGATGAAGATTACTAAATTCACAACTGAACTTCAACAAGCAGCAATTTCAGTAACTGATAAGTGTATGCAAATAAAGAATGAGATTTTAACATGCATTAAGTTGACTACAACATACTACTGGGAAATAGCTTTTGCAATAACCACCTATGGTATAGAAAATTATTATTTCAAAGTAGCAAACAATTGTAATTGTGGTTTTCTTTCCAATATCAGTTCACAGAAATAATACACGTTATTGTAGTTTCTAAAACATTTTATCTGGAAGTATCTTTATATGTTCCTCTTCTGAGTTCTCTCTCCTAATAAGAGGCAAAGAGAACAAAATATCAGAAATTATCTCAAGAGAGTAGTTTTGGGGTTTTTTTTTTTTGGTTTTTTTTTTTGCTCTATCCCAGAGGAACATAAGTCTTCTGCATCAGTGAGAAAGAATCTCCTACAATGTGAAAAACCAATAGTAACAGATCTGGAGATTCAGGTACTACAGATTTCTCTTCACAGAGAAATTCTTCCATTCCTCTGAATTTAGTTTTCTGAATCACTGGGGGCTTTTTACAATTTCACTCCTAGAGAAAACCCAAAACAAAAAACCCCAAACACCAAACTCATTTATGCTAATGCTTTCTCAACACATGCTTTTGCCTAACACATGTTATCTAGTACTTGATTCACATCCAATTCAAATGTTCCAAACACTTAAACTAATTATACTTGGAATTCCAACCATTTTAAAATCAAAACTCTGTCTTAAAAACCATCATACATAATGAAATGTGATAAGAATCTCAAACTACCATGATTCTTCAGGGACTTAGTTTAATTTCGCGACCCTGATCTCAGAGCTTGCTAAAGGTTACATGCACTGGCCCAAAGATTTTATTTTTTTATCATTAATTTTCCTCTGATTTTCAGATGACATTTGAAAAAAACCACTTCATTTCCTTATTCTAGTTAGATGACCAAGAATCCCTTAATAATTCCACTCACACTCTCCTTGTTGTTTATATCTGTTAAATATCTGTAGACCTTTACGAACAACATAGGTGTTTCTTTAACTAAGGCATGCATATTTAATTCACTTCATCTTTTCTCATAAATTATTCCCTTACTCTCCAAATAACTTTTTATGCAGTTTTCCAAACTCACTCCAATTTCCTTAACAAGTACCAGCTTGAAATGTAGACAGATAAGAAGCAACTCAGTCTTGTGGAATTGACTATTCATAAATTATAGGAAGATAGCAAGTATTAAATGTATGGTTCTTAAGGAGTAACTACAATGCCTCAAAATTTTTGTTGCAAAAATCAGTCTGTATTAATTTTTATTCACTTGTGAATGTTAACGCTTACATTGAAAGGGGACGGAGTGTTAAAAACTCTGTGGAATGATAAAGAATGATACATAATATGGAATATGCAGGAAAGGATGGCATTAACACTTTTCTCATTTTTAAGTTACTCATAAAGCACAACTAGTATATACACAGAGAGAACAGAATATTCACATGTACTTAGTTAAAAATATGGCAAAGTAGGAGAGAGGGATTCACCCTGGAATAAAAAATCAAGCAATGCCATATGCAACAATATAAAGGGGAATTTGTAGAATAGGCTGCTATACCCTTATTGCCTTAAGATAAACTAGCAAAAATAACAGTGTCTGTGAAAATGCGATGGAACAGGCAAACAATCAACCTGGTGATTTTGTACCCTGACTGTTAAGGCAAACTGACTTATTACAGGAAAAAAATCCTGTGCATTGTGTATCCTCAGTAAAATCTTATGTCAAGTCTATAACTTGTTGGTTTGTAAGTGCTCAAAATTTCAGATAGATGCAGTGCTTGTTGCCGAAAATGTAAGCTAACAAGTACAACAATTTATTTCTTCTCATAACAAAAATATATAAGAACTAAAGAGAATACCACAGGTCTCACAGTATGAAACAACTGCAGTTTTACAAAGAGAAAACATAAGAGTTCAATGAAGGATTGCATTTTAGTCATATCTGTATGGTTCAAAGCACTGTTTTGGAGCACAGATGCCATGATTAATGGAAATGCATGAGATTTTATTCAGATGATGAAAAATAAGAAATGCTGAACTCTTACTTTCAGATACAATTATGCAGTATGCAGCCTGGAGTCAGATATGGAAATTCTTCCTTGTGGAGATATGACTGAAGTACGTATTTCAATTCATACTAAAATGTAAGCAATTACACTGCCATTTAAGAAAAAGGGAGAAAGAATCAAGGAAAAAGACTAAATTTTAAAATGCTTATAATTTTTTAAGTGAAGAAAACCTAAAACTGTGTTGTAGGAGCAATCTTACTATAACAAGTTTATTAATACAATTAACCCTAAGAACTGTTACCCAGAAGAAAAGGCTTTAAACATAGTCGCTCACTTCGTATCCCAGGATTTCTTTTATACACTTAAGTTCAAAAATTATGCACAGCAGCACGCTTTCAATTGCACCAAAGTCTATTTCAGACATAACTGACTCTAGCTTGTCACACATCTTGCCATGTTAGTATGCCACAGCATTCAACATGCCTTTTGTGTCTATGCATGTATTCTCCTAAGCGCTCATCATCTTTCTGATGTATTTTCCTTATATTGGTGGGTTTGCCTCTAAGAGCCTCAAATAAACTATTCAGTAACTACACCTTTTGGAGGTAATACTGCATATAAAGAGCTACAAGTTTTAGATCTTATATTTTTCTTATACTCTTGTCAATAAAGTTACATCACATCCTATCAGACTCAGAAATCAAGATGGGAAAACAATGAAATATGGAGAGGTTCACTGAGTGTCTTTATAACAAGAAACTCTTGTTAGCAGACTCAGGAGAATGATGGTATTCTCTTCTGCCATTTCAGAGTGGTTACTGTCTGCAAGTCATTTATAATCCATTAAAAAGGGCCAATGTTTCAGCAGGGGTAAACTGCAGTGAATGAAGCTATACTATAACTGCTAAGCATCTGTTACTGAATGGTTAAGTAAGTTATTTCCAAATGGTGAATTAGCCACTGAATTTTGTCTTTTTCCTCTGATCATGCATGTAAGAACATTCTCAAATGTTTTGAAGTTAGTAATATCATTTTTTTAAAGTGACTAATCCCTGATCTACATTTAGGTATTCAAAATGCAGAAGAAAAATTTTACAGTAGAAAATTATACTATAACTGATTAAGCTAATTCAAGTACTCCAAAGGCATGCATTTCAAATTACATAGTTGTTCCCAATAATCAGAGCAAATGCTAATGTTATCAGCCACAAAAGTGATCCAATCAGAGCAACCTGTTACACAGTCACTTTGTTCCCCTTAAGATTTCATCCTCCTCTTTCAAAAATCTTGGCATGAGAGTGACCCATTTCCAATCTTCAAAAGTGGAGACATCTCTACACCAGCTTATAATAGACCAGATATTCACTGACCTGACCTGTTCCAAGAAATGTTTTTTTCTCTTCCTTGGCTAGACAAGTAGCTGCCAGAAGGATATATTTAAACAGAAGTTTTATAAGTTTATGCCCCTCTTGGCTCGCCACTGAAGCTCATATACTAATTTCTTCAGGTGTACATTGTGGTTACACAGTTGATAGCTGCAATTGTTATTTCACATTTGGGAAAGACAGGATTAAATTCTTCAGAAAAATTTGAGATCAAATGCTGTACTGTAGCCAGAAAAATGTTAAATTTGGGGGGCAGCAGAAATCAGGAAAAACCTTTCTACCCAATTTGTTTCTGTCCCTTTTACCACCTGGTGATCATGTCTGAAAAGTACTGATTGACTTGTCCATTTTGAAAACTAAAAGAAAACTCATGTGATTCAGCTGGAGCAGATCAAGAACGATATGCAGAATTTTAGTAAATAAGTACCTGTTTGCCTGAGCAACAGCCATTTTTAAGACTGCTTTGAAGTAATTTTAAATGCAAGTTATTACCATACACAAGATTCCATACTACCTTTATTTTTCCCTCCTGTTAAGACAGTACTTTAGCTTTAGGCAGCCATGATCCTTTTTTCAGAATTCACTACTGTGAAGAGATATGCCTTGTTCTGTTAAAAATTTTCATTTCAGTGACTCTTGGACTTAAAAGATGTGACAGCTGAAGTAACAAAAGACATGAAATTGAGATCTAAATTTGCTACAAAATCCCTTAAGGTTCAGGGACATGTCTATCACATTATGCCTATCTCTCTGAGGGAATACTTTCTCAAAATCATAATATTACCAAAATTATCAAAGATCAGGAGACAGGTGACAGTGCTCTTATGAACATGTGAAAACCACCAACTGCAACACTAACACAAAAAAGTTGTAACATTGTGTTTTGGCTAGGTGTCTGTCCTCTAATTTATGGAGTTCTCTCTTCCTCTCAGATGAGGGAGATCTGTACCTTCCTGGTGACCAGAAACAAAAGGATCATGTCTGTGCATGTTGTTTATGCCAGAGATATTTATCTGTTGGATGATCCCCTACCAGCAGTTAATGCACATGTTGGAAAGCATATTTTTGAACAATGCATAAGAGAGGCCCTTAAAGAATAAAACCAATGCTGTTGGTAATGCATAAATTACAGGAGGTAAATAGAGGGGGTTTTCTTTCACTTACAAATATTGTGGTATAAAATGTGTATATGTGTTTTTACAAAATAGTAATACTTATTTGTGTATATTGTTTGAAGAATTATCAGAGGGATACCACTTTATTTTTAGAAACAAAACAGAAAACGAGCAATACATCTGAAGATTACTGTAGGTGCATTGGGGGTCCAAAAGAGGGAATAACAGGTAAATACAAAGTGATTACATTTCGAAGGGAAGAGACCCATTTTTGTGGCAAATCCGCTATGAGGATCAGTAACAAGATAATGTTGACACTAAAAACTAATTCAACTTCACACTTAGTATCTATTGAGATGAACAGAGCTTACAAGTTCTGTCAGTCTCATCTCAAAAAAAAAAAAAAAAGAAAAAAGACCAACTGGCATAACTTTACATTTGTTTCTTCTGATTTTGAGTTTTCTTCGTGGCCTTAAGGACTGAAAACATGTTGATTGGCTGTTAAGAGCAAGTGCCTTTCAGGAAATAAAAGGAGTGGCCATAAAAACCAGTTAGCTAATGTATAAGCGTCTAAGTGCACAACTGTTTTGAAAGATAAATCATTAAATAAAGAGAACCTTTTTTTTTTTTTTTTCTTTTTTTGGCATTTTGGCAAGCCCACTATTTATCTTGTATCAACAAGGTAAAATAAGGACTCTAAATGAGAGCAAATATTTACTAGTTGCATTAGCTGTGTGGGTTCTGCCCATTGATCATTCCAGAACAATTTAAGCAAAGGCTTAAGCTAGTTGTCTTCACTAACAGGTGTTGTCTTTTGAACTTAATATACTAGCTTGACTTAATTCCTCCCTTGCCCCAAACACAACCCTGGAATCTGAAATCCCTACAGCCTCCATGGACACGCAGAACCATACTTCCACTTGATCTACTTCACTTCTCCCATGGCAAAAAACCCCTACAAGTCTTTATCTGGGACCAATATTTTAACATTTCCATTAATGACACAGATAGTGGGACTGAGTTTAACTATTCAAATGCCATGTTACCCAATTACTGAACTAATTGTAGTTTCTGAATATTTAGTAATCCTCAGTAGATTTCCTCCTCATGAACTTGTCCAGTTTACCTTTGAAACCATGTAAAACATCCACAGTAAGTTCTACAGATTTACTGCATGTGGTATGAACAATCACCCTTGGCTCATTTGCTTCATCTATGGCATCCCAGTTATCATATTAGACACTGACTGCTTAATTCCTACTCATCCTCTTCATCTCACTCATCTTTGCACATCTGTTACATCATCCCATAGTAATTTTCTTTACAGCTTGAAGGTCCATTTCCACAGATGACAAATCACTTTTTAATCTATAAAAATTCTGCCCTCACAGTTCAACTCAGGAGGAAAAAAAAAAGGAGGGATGAAATGGATTTATAACTACTCTTTCATGGAACAAAATTTGGGGTTTGCGTTTCTTTCTATTGACATTTTGTTTTGTCAAGGATAAAAAGGGAAAAATGGAATATCAATGCAGTTTTGTATGCAGACCTAAAAGCTTCTCATCATTCTTAGTAAGTACATATAATTTATCACAATTCTAGTCATTCAATAACTGCTACAAAACTGGAAGGAATACTTGCCATACAGCAGCATTTAGCAAAAGCAAAGAGTCTACATATGAATAAGTACATTTGACAAAATGTTCCTGTGAAATAACCAACACAAAGGTTCTTTTGTCTCGTTATTGTGCTAAAACTTGCTTAATATTGGCTGACACTAGCACAAAAATGACCACATCTAGTCCTACAAAGAAATTTGTGTTGCAGCTCCTATAAAGCAACTTGTTCAAGGAGAGGAGAAACAGGAGTTCTCCTTTCATTCAAAACTAAGGTGCTCAGCACCAAACTGACTTAGCCTTTGTTTCAGCTTTAACTTTATAAGCCTATAGAACCAAGGCTTTTTCTACATAAAGTAGAAGGATTTACTATGCATAAGATGTCCTAGAACTGCTTTATACAACATCAGTCTTCCTCAGACCCATTTTCCAATTTATTTATTTTTCCTTTTTTTTTTTTTTTTTTAAAGAAAGCAGTGTAGAAGATGTGCCTTTTAGTTCAGCTGCTCTGTCTTTGTCCGCTCCTGTCTATCATTGTATCAGTGAAGATTTAGATTGTGGTTCTGTTTCTGTATTTTTTTAAAGGAAAACTACAACATTTTGGATGACAAAAACTGTTGTGCTGGAAAGTATCTCAGAGAACCCTGGAATATGCTTTTATCTATTAGTCTATGGAATCAGCATGGTGACCACGACCACATTAAGCATCATTAAAGGGTTTATTTTTTACAAAGGCAACATTAAAAGGCTGCTTCTATGCTACCTGATACTTTATTTTACAAGGTAAAGCAACTACCTTGTTCTTTACAGTTAGTAGAGAATACACAGTTAATATTTATCTAGACTTCCTTAAGAACTGAAGGAGCAAACAAGCAACTTAAGTGAGATTCATCCCATCCTGAGATAAAATGCCTGCAACATGTCAGATGAACAGTCCTGTAGAAGCATGTACTTATTTCCACTGATGGTAAAGACAGCTTAGATAACAGACTTGAATGCAGACATCTACGCTATAGGTACCTGAAGCAGATTATATGAAGCTCAGTCTTTTGCATCAGGTTTTCTATTATATTACAAAAAGTACTACCTGTAAAAACCTCTCAATGAGTTAATCTTCATAAAATGCCTAAAACCCCCAACAAGGTCTTTAAGTAAAAACTATCATTCTGTGTAACCTAAATCTGTAACAGCACCTCTGATCTGCTTTAAGTCAGAGCTGAGCGAAGGTAGCAGGTTTTGCTACGACATCATCAAATCCTTGATATCCTGACTCTCGTGCATTCTTTTTTTGCTTTACTTATGAAAACAACAAAGACTTTAAGAAATTTATTTTACTTTCAAAAGCATTACTTTCAGAAGCTGCTTTATAAATGCTGATGTTGTAAAAGCTATAATAAAATTGTTCCCATAATTTTAATCTTAGCCAAGATTAAAGCTATTGTATGCCTTACTACATAAACTACAGTAAAAGACAAAGACTACCATCTAATTCTGCTCTTTCCCTTTATCCACAGATCTTACAGAGTCCAATGAGTTTGATACAACTCCCACTGGCAGACTAATGAACCTTTTTTCTAATAATATGGATGAATTGGATGTGAGCCTTCCATTTCATGCTGAGAATTTCTGCAGCAGTTTCAAGTTTTCTTTATTCTAGTCAAAATAGCTCGTTTTTCCTTTTCTGCTAATTGTAGTTGCTATCACAGCTATTATTTTTAAGTTGATATCTTTTCCTTCAATATATTTTAAGTTATTTAAATTACCCTTTTTGTTTGATCTACAGAAATTTACAGTATATGCTTTTGTATTTTATTCATAAACTTCAATTTTGCAGATTCTTTTGTAAAGGCTTATCAGAAGCTGAGAACTGTAGAACCACATATCTTAAATAGCAAGCACATCCATCGTGGCAAGCTGTCAATTATTCTCTACTTTTTGTATAAAGGGCTGCATTCAGATTTTTGTTAAACCATTTTTTCTGAATGTAGCCAGGTCTCTTCATCTGTGCAGAGTGCAATTACACAGGTACATGTCAACCACTACTGCCTGTTCACCCAGAGTCCTACAGCTAGCAACAAAGTTCCAGAAATAGGCCAGGTTTGCCATTCCTGCTAATTGAAGTGCCTGAAAATTCACCGCTGTAGCACTTGATAGAGAGCACCCAGCAATGCAAGAATTTAGAAACTTCAAAGATACTTTGTCACATTCAACCACCAAGGGAACCCAGTTGTTTGGGTTTGTTTTTTTTTTTTGAAGGGCACATGCTCAATTAGACATGTTGCTATTACTCAAGCTTCTCTCCCCTTCTGACAATGTCAATGAAAGCATTTTCACTGTTTTTCTTGTATGGTTTGTCATACTTCAATATTCATTACATCACCAATGAAAGGATACAAAATCATGTAAGAGAATCTGCAAGGGTGAGGATCTTACATTATTTTGTTACTAGTGCATTACGAGTAGTGAAACACAACAGGAGACTGACTATGAAAAATGTATTAGTAACATTTTTCTATGCTAAAACCTTCAGGGAGGACCTGAGGAAAAAGTAGGTACAGAAATAGCAAGCATGGCCAGAGTTTTCAACTGACTAGTGACCTAAGATAACCTGAACAGAACCAATTTAAATACTGGTAGCTACTCCCTCAAACAGGTCTTTAAAGGCATCTTAAGCTAGACTCCTAAAAGGGTATTTGTTGAAACTGCAAGCCAGAAGGCTGTCCTAACTTTCTGTTACTATGCCAAACCTAGATAAAGTTGTTGTCACTCTGCTCAGGAAATATAGGGACTACTTTATTGTGGGTTTCTGAGGATGCAAAATATTTTAAAGGTTAAAAGAGAGAAGGCCACAGTCTTAATTTCTTCTAAATTGAAAACAGAACTCAGCTGATAAGAAAAAGCAAAGCAGAGGCTGGAAATTTATATATATGAGTTCTGTATTCTTGGGACATTCAGGTAAAATTATACAGCACAAATCATCTGAGAGCTGTCACTATACACACATTGCAAAGTTTCAGTTCAAATCACCTGCATGAGATACTGTCATTACCAAATTATCAATTGTGGTTTACACCCAGGGGGTTTACAGGCACATAGAATTAGTACATTGTGTTTTTATTGTGTTGCAGTTTTTTTCTGAAAACTATCCAAGAACTACAAAGAATGAAAATCAGCTGATCACCACTGTTGTCTCATATAGGCTTCTCCATGCAATGTCTCAGTGTAATTCTCGCTTATGACAGAAAATGTGGCAATCAACCAGTAAGACAAATAGAATTCAACATTCTTTGTTTCATTTTTGCTCTAATTTAGATAGGTAAAACTGCTTTTAAATTCAGATGATTGTGGATACTGTGGACTGACATCCCACACTGACTTTGATGAAACCTTGACAGGGTGATAAAAGAATGTTTCCATCAAAGTTACCATGCTACACAAACAGCAAAGATCCCAGAGCTTTTCATATTTAGAAAATGAGCAGCCACAGGAATGCTACCAGTTTCCACTACAGACCCTTAAAAGAATTTAACAAACACCATTAAATCCGATCTCACTGTGCTAATTTTTAAACATAGCCCATACATTTACCTTTGAGTTTTAAGCAATCTCTAGAACCCTTTTAAAGAGATAAGGGTCAATGACTCTCATTCGTGGGTTTTTAAAGCAATAGATATTACTGTGTATATCCTCAGGAAAGCTGTCTCAAAGAGAGGAAGAAGTTTTGTCCAGAAGCCAGCATATAAGGGAGTAGAGAATGCATTGCATGGCATTTGTTTAAATCGGTAACCAGTGATCCATTAGGCTAAATAAAACATAGTGATCTAACAGGTTTCTAAACAGTGAGATATCAATATGGTCAAAGTATGCTGTTCAGACCAGAGGCGCTCTCATTGTCCGACAGAAGTGTTAAATAGGATAGGTCACATCCACACAGAAGTTTGATTCTCAGGAACAATGAAGGAGTTCTAAACTGCATAATTACATTTAGCTGTAGTCCCTTTATACTGGTAAAATCTCAAATTTGTACATACTTTGGCTCCCCTCCAAACAGTGAAGATATTACATGCGTTTTTGACAATCTAAGTGAAATTTGTAGATGCCTATCACAATTTCAGCAACAGGATCCTTCTCCTCAAACTTAACTCCAGAGTTCCTTGGCTAACCTCTTGTCTAATTTGTATACAGAGAGAGAAATAAGTTACATACAGAACTCTTTTCTACATTTGAAGAGATTTTAGCTTCAACTTCCATGCTTGCATAGAATTTATCTTTCAATGTGTGTACTGAACTAAAGTTTACCCACCAATCTGCCAGACTTATTAAACAATGGGTTTATTACCATATTAAATATTAGTCCTTTCACACGTGCATTTACATTCAGTGAAAAGAGAAAAGATCAAGTATGCCCAAGAAAAATGCTTCTCAAACTGGTAGGGTTTAGCTGGAAATGGAGTATCTTTCATAAAATATATTCCTCAAGGAGCACATACCAATCCATATCTTCATTATATGGGAGCATAGTAGTAAGAACATCTGACCTGCCAGACCCTCTTCAGAACTTAGTACTTCCATTAAAAAAAAAAGTGGCAATCTAAACTGATTCTTCAGAAGTTCGTAATCAATATGCCTGCTTCACTAAAAGGTGCTCACACAGTATTTTGAGTGAAAACATTCATGAAGCATATGGTTAACAATCAGAACTTAAACATTTGACATGAAACTTCCACTTATGTTAAAAACTTTTATATAAAATTGAATGTTCATTTTTGCTTTCATTTCAGGTTTTAAAAGTTAACTAATGAAAACGCCAATCAAATGGTGTTATTTGACTGTGCATTATTCTGGTTTGCAGTGAGAACAGATATCCTTGTGAGCTTAGTGACAATTGTTGCTGTTTAGAGCTTTCCTTCCATAAGTGCTGCATCAAAATATTTGACATTACCTTACATTATCTAGGTAAAACAAGTTATTCACAGGTTAACCTTGCTGTTAAACTATGTTGCTACCTGTAATTTTCTTATTTTAGCCACTGTTTATACCACACAGTTCAAGACTTAAATTCTCCTGGGTCACATTCTATCCTACTCATATTCAGACAGCATTTTGCAGGCATGCCAAGGTATAACAACAAAAAGGAGTTAGAAGTCTGTACTTTGCAAAGAGCTCTTGTACAACACAAAATTATACATGTAGCTAATCTACATGCTATTATTACTGAATATGAATTTCATTTCACATGAATGCCCTTCTATAGCTTGTTAAATTCACTTGTAATATCTTCTTAAAATGAGATTGGAAGTATTTCACTAAAGGCAAAACAGAGACCATATTTTCTTTTTGTGTCAGTATCACATTTAGTACAGTATGCCCCAAATCTGATTACTTCATGTACTGTTAAAAAAAACCCCTGTTCTAAACATGGGTGTTTAGAATATGTAAAAATGACTTGTTTATTTTAGAATGCATAAGAAAAAATGAATCTCAGTTTCCTTTATTGCATAAAAGGAATTAGAATTGCTTCCTTCATAATAAATAGAAGTGTTTTAATTTTTGTTTTCATCATCATCATCCAATCTCCGGTTAGTGCTTCAGTTGGGGTTGTTCTGGTTTTTGTTTGGGTTTTTTTGTGGTTTTGTTTGTTTTAAATAATTTTTCAGTATGCAAATATTTCAAATAGTAAAACCCTGACAAACGATAAGCATTTTTTCCATCTGAGCCTTTTTTCACCTCAGTCTTACTTCTATTTATGTTTAAAATTCAAACACCAATAAAAACTAGCATAGAGAAATGAACACACTGTAGGAGCATTACTACTTGATTGTTAGTGTTGTTACAACATATATATGTTAAAATTTCACGCTAAATATACTGTTTATTGCCTTTTAATAACTATGCAATATCTCCTTAAAGTCAGAAGAGAGGCCAGAAAAACACAGGACTTCACATCAAACTGTGAAAAATATTTTTCTAGCTACTGCAGCTTGGCAGTCTCCACAGGCAGTTCTAATAGCCTGGAAATTGCCTCGAGGTCTATCACTGAGTTCTGTTGTTGATGAGCTTTTATATTGCTTCATTCTTAAGCAGCCTGTTACTTTGATTAGTCACTTGCCTTTCCTCAAAAGAGCTATTACAGATAAAAATTAACAAAGGTGATTTTTCAATAATTATATCAGATTATTTTTTTTCCTGGGTAAATTATAGCTGAGTGGACTTCTCCAGGTGTGTGAGAGAACAGGAACTGAGACAGACTCAAAATTTGCTTCAGCTGAAGAGATCATGGAGTATGCCTTGGTTAAGACCTGCCTGTAAATATGACAGCAAGACTACAGTTTACACGAATATTTAAAATTCTGTTAAAACTAATAGTATTATTAAAGACATTGTGCATGCATTAAATAATATACTTTTCCTCCTGATTTCTGAGACGTATTCCTGACACCCCAAAACAGTAAGTCACTGAAATCTCCCAAAGGCTGGCCAAGTCAAGGAGAAATTATATTTAAAGATTATCAAATGAAATACAGAAAAGACAGTTTTGTAGTTCTCACAGGCCTAAGTATTAAATTTAATGGTGAAGGAACTATTGGTATTGCCAGAAGAACACGTTTTGGTAAAATACACACCTTTTGTTTGGTATGCTTTTTCTTGTGCCACCTAATGACATATTTCTCACAGATCTACATTTCTAAGTAGATTTATCTGTACCTTTTTCTTTTTTTTAATACTATAAAGATCCACACTACATACTGCAGCATTATAAAATGACATCCTAAGACAATTCTAAATAAATTAGCTTAAGGGAAAAAAAAGTGATACATTAAGCATAGTATATTCTCCATACACATTAATAAATGATGCTGAGAAACAGGGATTAACATATGTGAAACAGTATAGTAAATATGGCAGCGTTACTTGATACCTCAGTTCACACAATTAGATTCAACTTTGTTATTGCTATGCAACATTTCATTGTGCCATGTAAACATATCCAGAGGGAAGGCAACCTAGAAGATTCTGCTTTAATTACGCACAAACCACAAAGAATGGTGCCTATTCAGCAAGTAAAGAAAAGGTTATCCTAGCACATTGGTTTTGTTCATTTACAGTCGAACAAACATCACAGGTTAAATCATGTTTTATTATCTTTAGTTACTAGAAAAAGTTTAAGAACTTGTGCATTTTCGTGGACATTTCTAAACTCTGAGTTGTGAAACTGTCAAATCCAACAGATTACTCACACACTCTGCTGTACATTAATTTAATCTTGTAAATTGTCCTATAACAGCAGAATTAACTGTGTAGGCTCAATTTTTACATTGCTCCTCTAATATACTAATGGTCCTTTCTTAAAATTAGAAACTTTCTGAGTAGCTTTCACCAAAATTTCAAATACCACCCTTATTATAAACCATTTTTAGTTTTACTGGTGCACTTATTAACACGTTCAGAGATCCCAAAAATGAGCAAGTAAGCAGCATGAACAAATCTCACACACCTTAAAAAAAAATCATACATTCCTCTCTCGCACACTACAAATGATGGATATGTCATAACAATAGGATAGCATCTTGCGTCATGTCAATTATAGTCTACTTTATTTGTAGGAAATAGAGCACTGATATTCAGTCAGAGGTCTGCCAGTGTAGACCCTCTCCAACTATGGACAGTATCCACTATAAATAGCTATTTAAAACATCATGCCATGTTTTATTTCCTGCAGACAAGGCTTCAGTATGTGTAGCAATGTTTTGACTAGCAGAATCAACTGCTGATACTACCCTAATAGACAGTGAACATCTGTACAATTCATTTGCAAGACTTAAGAACAAAACTTTCTGCAATTCTTCAACACACCATTCTGTTCATAGGTACAATAAGGTAGTTGCTTTTATGACTAAACACATTTTTTCCCAGAGGAATAAAAAAAAAAAATTATAAAGTAGTATTTTTAGCTTATGCTAAAATTTCCACTGCTATTACAGAAGCTTAAAGCCCTGAGATGCAAGTACTGTTTAGTTTCTAGTAATAGGTCAGCTAACATTGAGATCCACTCTCCATTACACAGCTCTAACATGAAGACTGTACACAGCAAACAATCAAAGAAAACAGAAGGTTGGAGAAGGGAAGTACTAATACAAATGGGAAACAGGGACAGATCAAGTGACATGGTCAAGACAAAGCTGGAAACTAAATCTAAATCTCATGATCACTTGCCTAGGCATCCACAATGAATTAAGTTTTTGAGAACTTGTCCCGGTTTTGGCTGAGATAGAATTTTCTTTCTAGCAGCTAGTATAGTGCTGTAAAATCTAACTTCTGAATATGTCATCTTTTAATGAAAAATAATTAAACAGAAAGTTAAATGCAGCCATTCTTAGAAGTGAGGCAGGGATTAATTATATAAGATTGCTTGTAGAAAGCTCGTATACTTATAAAAATACAGCTTTTTCTTTAGTAATGATTCCAAAAATGTTAATACTTAGAAACTTGGAAAACAGGAGTTTTTCCCCTGTTAGGTTCTGTAAGTACTTGAGTACAGAAAAATTTGAAGTAGAAAAATATTAATGAAAATATTGTATCATAAAAGTTAAAATGCATGGTTATTTGACCAATCCAACAAATATTTAAAGATAATTGGTAGGAACCTGGCTCTAGTATCTTGCATTTTGCCTTTTTTAAAGACACTCTCTTCTTCTTTCAGATACAATTGAGATCCTTACAGCAACTGTATAGATGGTCAGATCTAGCCAGCACTTGAAAGAACTTTTATGAAAGAGATAGTATGTATTTCACATTTTCAGTCAGTTTATTTTCTGATAAAACTACTAAAATGAATTGAAATGGATTATTTGTTGTTTATTAGAGCACATAATTACTCACAAAGGCTATAACAACAATACTAAATGAGTACTCTCACTAGTAACTAAAATGTGCTTCTTTCCTCCTTCCGTTTTTATGTGGTACAATAAAGATGCATGACATAACTAATTATAAAATCAAACCAATGCACAGTGGAACACAATCAGTGTAAAGAACAAGAAAAATCTTGCTGTCTTTTTAAAAAAACAGAAATCACACACTCTAGATGTTAAAACTGCCAGGAAACCTATGAGCAGCTATTGAAAATGGCATGGAAAGAGCACAGCTTCAAAATTGAGAAGTAATTGAAGTGAATTTAGTTGAGTAAGAAATCTGACCACTGTAAATATCTGAAGCTTCAAATCAAATTCCAAATCAATGTTGCATACAATTCCACAGTTCAATCACACTTAAAGGTGTTATTGTAGCATTGCAGTATTGGTCATAACCTCATGTATAGTGTTTTTCTTAAACTGCACGAACTATATAGGATTAAAATTATACAGCACAAGTTACTTAATCACAGAAATTGTTTAATCAAACTGAACTTCACCACTGATTGCTCCAAATCCACTTAGTGCTTCCAGATGCCAATATTTGCCCTGTTTCCTTTATGGTAGGGATATATGGATTACCAGCCAAGCCCTCATCAGCTGCACAGACAATAGTAATCATGCTCTGAGCAGCTAGTAAGAGAGCTCACAGGGACTGGGTTCAGCAAAGGCTCTCTAGTGTTTCTCGGTTATTTATAGGACATTTGTTCAACCAAACTGACACACACAGACCAGCAAAGCCTCCAACTATATTCCCTTCGTGCAGCTGTGCAGCCGTGCAGCCTGTAAACTGCATGCAAACTGCACCATTATTACATTTCTTCTGACTTTTGCTTATCCTCCCTCGGGACTACTCAGGCCCTTTTCAAGTCTGAGCCTCAGACAACGTATCTGGAACAGCCTGCTTCAGGAGGCTCCCTCCATTGAAAATCTGAAATTTTCTCCAGACATTTAGCACTTCAGTCCAAAATGGAGCATGGCTTTTCCCTATGGGGTTGGCTGGTGAACAGTGTACAGTATGATCATCTCCAGGAAACAGCAAATGACTCATGTTCATTAAGACGGCACTGTTTCGGGGCTGATACAGATACCATTGAAGCAAATTTCTGTTGCTGGATGCTGAGCAGGAGGTGGTGTGCAAGTAATAGATATTTTCTTTTTTTTTTTTTTTTTATTTTCTACTCATACTAATCATCTGAGAGGTATGTTACATGTAAATAACTTATTTACTTTATCAATCCATTAGCAACTATGGAAGAAATATCCAACTTCAATAAAATGAACATTCCTTAATTACAAATCAACCCCCCCAAAAGGCAAGCAAATGCTAGAAACCTGCTGCATGTATACAGACTGATGTGACCAGACTGCACACAGATAATATGTAAAAATACTACTGACAGGATTGGCCATTTATAGGTTTGAGTCCTACTCATTCAGAGAAATGGATTTCTCTATCAACTTATGTAACAACGATCAGACTAGTTCTTTGCCTTAGTTTCTGCATGCCTAGAATTTGATAAGTAGCACAGACTAGTTTTACTAGATATCCCAAATATCCACAATACTGAGTCCTTTGCTTTCTCATGCATGATCATTCTCCACACTGAAGTTTTTTTAAAGAAATTCCTGTAAGGAAAGATTCTCAAAAGCTAAATTTGAGGCAACGTCTCATGACAAAACACTAACACAGTCACTCTGAACATCCAAGCCTCTTCCGCTGTTCTAGCAAGAAGACACTCTTTAGTGTCCCTCTGCTTACAATCAAAATTGACAACTACACTTACTCCGTATTCTCAGGCTTTTACAGAGATTAACAGACCTCTCCTCAGCTAGAATTAACAGTAATACAAAGCTGGCTAGTCACTAAAAAGACCTACTCCCATTAATTTATAAAGCAGGTTTGTTACCTTATTCCTGTTTCCCTCAAGATTCCAAATACGTAAAACTTCACTACTGTTTAGCACCCTCCTATGTTTGTAATCAGTATTGTATGTTCTACAATGATGCAAGGGGCTGGAACAGTGTGAAACACTTTTTTTTTTTTTTTAAACAAATATCCAATTCCTTTACGAGTTAAATAGTCTTTCATTAGCTAACCTCACTTGACCAGACTAATTGGCATAAAAATTACACATCTCTGTGTTTAGTTTTATTTCAATAAATGTGAACAATGTCAGCATTAATTAAGTGTAGATCAAGAGCTATCATTCTACTACTCAAAATGCACATTTCCCTCAAAAAGAATTGTAAATAAGCAGCTACTGCTTTACACTGCAAAGAACTGTAATTGGGTAAACCTTCAGAATCAAAGAGCCAATGTCAAAGAGTCTTTAAAAAAATCACAGTTGGGCTGAAGGAGGAAGTAAATATGAATATGCTCATATTTTCCTTATTAATAGTTGATATGGTAGACTACACTTCAATAGCAAATTAATTTCAAAAAGTAATCTAATGCAGCCCCAAAATCCTGTCTTGATTTTAGATTTTCACACATGGCCAGATTTTCAAAATTGCCAACACCTATGTTTGTGTATATACAACTGGAATAAATTGAGAGGAAAAACTCTCAGTTCCAACTCTAACATGTAAATGAAGTTAAACTTTCACAACTAACTCATCAGCTACCATTGTGACAGTCAATGCCAGCTTAAGAGTTCAGAATGTTTTCTGAGTTCTTTTGAATAAAGAAATCTATTATTAGCCCTCTATCTTGCTAAAGTGCTAGAAGCTTTCAAGATAAAACAGACTGAAATGGTCTTGCTTTTTACTCTTGTAAGTTGTTACACTAAAATCTGCAGGACTGTCTACAACTGCAAGCAGATAAAAGCTCCATCTTATCAGATAAAAGAAGCAAATAAAGGAATAGGATATGAATGACACGTTCTAACTCTTCCTCCAGTATAACCACCTAAATCACCCTGCGTTTGTGGGAGATAGTGACTGCATCCTAGTACAGAAATCCCAGAATCATGGAATCATTTAGGATGGAAAAGACCTTTAAGATCATCAAGTCCAACTGTTAACCTAGCACGGCCAAGACCACCTCTAAACCATGTCCCTAAGCACATCTATCTACGCATCTTTTAAATACCTCCAGGGATGGTGACTCCACCACTTCCCTAGGCAGCCTGTTCCAATGCCTGACAACCCTTTTGGTGAAGAAATTTTTCCTAATAGCTAATCTAAACCTTCCCTGCCACAACTTGAGGCCATTTCCTCTTGTCTTGTCACTTCTTACTTGGGAGAAGACACCAACATCCACCTGGGCTACAAGCTCCTTTTAGGTAGTTACAGAGAACAATACTGTCTCCTCCAAGCCTCCTTTTCTCCAGGCTAAATAACCCTACTTCCCTCAGCTGCTCCTCATAAAACTTGTGCTGTAGACCCTTCACCAGCTTCATTGCTCTTCTTTGGACATGCTCCAGCACCTCAATGTCCGTCTTGTAGTGAGCGGCCCAAAACTGAACACACTATTCGAAATGTAGCCTCACCAGTGCCGAGCACAGGGGGACAATCACTTCCCTACTCCTGCTGGCCACACTATTTCTGATACAAGCCAGGATGCTGTTGGCCGCCTTGGCCACCTGGGCACACTGCTGGCTCATACTCAGCCAGCTATTGACCAATACCCCCAGGCCCTTTTCCACCAGGCAGCTTTCTGGCCATTCTTCCCCAAGCCTGTAGCACAACAGCTTACAGAAATGTTTCTCTAATGTAAACAAACATAATATCTAGATAAACAGATAAGCACCTGGATTTTAATGTCACCTTAACTGAGTAAGAGAAGGAAGGTATTCTAGGATCAAAGTGAATACTGGTTTTAAACTATAAACATAGCTGTTGTATGTGTTTCACCAAGGTCAAAGGCAGCATACAAACATGAAAAAATATTTAATATTTAAACATCACTTTTCAAACCTGATGTTTTTTGATTGTTAACACAGAATATGTATAAATCCTAAAGACATTTTGAGCATCTCCAATTTTTTTTTTTTTTTTAAATATCACTGTCTTTAAAGTGCAGCTGATGCTGCATCGGGTTTGTCCCAACATGTTTTGAGATTTTGAGCTGAAGATTCTATGAGACTTATTTTGGTGTTTGCAATCAAAACCATTTAAGACACTTCAGCAGATAATATTATGTAAATTACTGTAGCACCATAGTAATCGTACAGTCATTGCTATGGAATTATTCCATGCATTGTCAGAAAGTCTCTCCTTCCCCACTCGCCAAACACCAGGACCCTGCTCTATTTCCAGAGCTGGGTATTTTTTGGCCACTAGGTGCTGCTCTCGTTAGAGGAAACAACATTCAGAACCATGAAAAAGAAAACCATGAAAAAGAAAACTCGGTGACCATTTCATGACATGAATGTGTAATTCCAGTATTTACTATCTATCCTGCTATTTCCCTTGTAAAACAGCTTCTTCTAAAACTTTACCCCAGGTTTAGCATGAAGATTGTTTCCACTGGTTTCTTTTAGTCTGGGCTGTGACAGATCTTTCATGAGATGCTAAGAATGATGACAAGAAACCTGATTGTGTTCTAATGCTAGCTTGCTTGCACTACAATATGTGGAACTATGCTGAAAATCTTTTCAAGGACTTAGCAATTTTGTATGCACTGAGTTTTTAAGCAAAAAAAATTACCTGATCAACATTTTCAGAGATTATATAACTTTAAAATAAAGAAGCAGTCTATAGTAGTTTCTTATCTCTGACTAGTTTCATTTTTTATGTAAATTCAATGGAAGTCTTGTAATGTCATTCCAGCTTTTTCATTTTCTCATCACAAAATCTTCCCTGTTAGAATTCATTGCTTAATCAGCAGGCTTAAGGAATCTACAGAAAAATGACAGATTTAATAACTGGCAGAGAGCACAGGTAATGCAACTTTTTGTTCTGGGATAAAACCACCATACAATTAAAAAAAGGAGCAGATAAATGTCTTCCTGATAAGGTCAAATAAGAATGAATTCTCTCTGTTGAAGAATCTTCACATATTTGTCCCATCCAAATTGTACAGTAAAAAGCTAGATAAGTGATTGTTTTTTCACATGCAGCCATCAGCATTCATATCTCAAAAATCAAGCTCCATATTTGGCACTGAAAACAAAATAATCTGTCCCAATAATCACTGCAGAGAAAGCATTCACCTCTCCATAAACAAAAATTTGATATATTTTAATAAACTAAAATACATACAATAAACCTGAGGCTCTGTCCTGGAGCCAAAATACCCTATTTCCACATTATGAACACCCGTAATAGCATCTATTTCCCTGGATTTGGGAAACTTCTCCTATTTATACATAGAACTAAGTTCTACCACTACAGTTTTAAATTACTAGCCATAACTTAAATATGAGAACCAAATGGGGATGCATCAGTATATACATACATATACCTCTGCATAGATGCATATAATAGTGTATTATATATAGCTAGATCACATGTATCAGTATCGACATGTTAGGTATATGAACTAAGATGTGAATTATCACTTTGCAGTCTCTGCATTTAGAGTAAATGCTCCTTGGGGCTCAGACTGCATCTTACTATGTATACATTTAGTGTGTGTAAAACAAAACCAAAATATGCCATAAAATGAGAAAATTCCTATTAATATTTGGTTAATAGCACTCAATCTAGATCATAACCCCAGAATCATCTCTAGTCTGTGCTAGGTCCTCTAAATCTACTCTAATTTGTACAAAATGGAAGAACCTAGTCCTTGACTGAGGTGACACAGTAAGGCAAGGCTTGGCATTAAAAAGGGGACTGTTCTTGCCCAAAGAAGTTGTCTAAACTAAATGCAAAGGGTAAGAAATGAAAGAAAACACACAGAGGTGAAGTAACTGGCTAAAAATCACCTTACAGATCAGCTACCAAAATCTATTTGCCATGTATTATTTCAGGGTTTTTTCCACTGGCAATTGCTTCACACCGCATTTTCATGGGAGTTAACATCCAGATATTTTTGTATATTATCTAAATACTATCCCACTACAATATTCTAAGATAACAGAGTTGTAAATACAGTAACTTTGTCCACTCTTACTCAGTCTAAAACTATATACAGTTTGTTGGCTGCAGAAGAGCTCATGCATTTCACCAGTTTATTTTAAGACTGCATTTTGGGCTCAGGAGAAGAAAATGTCAGATTGTAACCAGCCAAGCATCAGGGTAAGTAGATATAACAGCAAAAGGAGTAGTAGTAAATGAGGACACAGTGTAATCTTTTTGTATGGAAACTGCATCCAGTACCATCCTTGCTACTTCATAGAAACAAGGGGAGCACAGTGCAGAAAACAAAAGTATCTCATTTAATCACCTGAAATGCACAATATCTTCCAAAATGGATGTTAACATTTCATTTTATAAAGGTGGCAAATAGTAATGATATGCCTGGGAGGTATAGTCTACCAAAATTGTATAGTCACAGTAACTGTACATCTACATAGAAAGCTGTAACATGTTAACTGAACGCTTTGGGGTTACCACCCATGAAACCTGCCTTGACCATCTAAGCAACAGCAAGAACAAACCATTCCATCCTCAAATCATAACCTCAAAGCCACCAAAATCTGTACTGTGCCAGTTAGATGTTTTCCTGCAATGCATATCTGTGCTAGTAGAAGTCCCTAATACTCGTACATTTATGTATTAGTAAATGTGAGTGTTCACTGATCTGTGTCACTAAGTTAGTATAAATCACAACTTTGCTGGCATGCTGAATTCACATAGGTTCTGTGGGATCTAGCACACCAGTAACCCAGTAGCATGGACACAGCTTTAAAGTTGTAAATGTTTTTTGAGCATATAAATTACCTGGAGTATTTGTTTCTGGAAGCCAGACCTGGAGTACATTCTGAACAGAACTTGGACCAATTTAATTCTGTGTGTTTCTCAAGAAGCAGCAAGTCCTTACCAGGCAAGAACAACTTTAGAGCATTACAGGATATCCAAGGCAGCAGCTTCAGGCCCTCACCTGAATCCAGACTACCATCATTCTTGAGTAAACTAGAAGCAGCAGCATATACACCTATGTGTGTCTGCACAACCTTCCAGAAGGAAAATTATCTGATGGTCAGCTAAATAAATCACTGCTAAGATAGCTTTATCCAAAAGAGATGCATGAGAATGTCACACTGAAGGCTGAAGCTAGAGGACTGTGAATAACTTCTCAAATAATTTGACTATCAATACATGTCTTTCAATCACCCCTGAAGCACCCGTCGCACTTCAGGGACTTCTACTGCAAGAGGAGCAGCTATGGCACATTTCTCATGTTACACTCATTTAATCCAGGACACAGCAGTTTTCAGATACACTGTAACCCAGCTTTTGACTCATTTCAAGCTTCTAAAATGAATTCAGATTTGGCAATGCTTGAACAGCTATCTAATATGCGACAGAAGTATAACTTGTCTCTAATTCACTTTTGATTGATGTTGCAGAGCCTATGGGAATAGGAACCTTACAGCCGTGGATGCAGACAGCTTTATTACTTTATGTTGAAGTGGCAGCTCCTCCCGATTTGGAGAGGAAAACTGGAAAGAGTTGTTTGAGACTCCTTGAAGTCTTCCTTTCCTAGCCTCTACATTCTACTCTGCAAAGGACTCCTCAGAGTAATCTGTCCTGCTCTCATATCCATACAGTATTAAATGTGTTTGAGAGCATGGTAATAAAATAAAATGAGCATGTCAAAGCCCTGTTGGGAAAAAGCCTCATTCCTCCTGGCTGCTTCACCAAAATATGGAACAAAGTTGATTTTGAGATTTAATCTCATCACCTCTTTGGGGCTTTTGTTTGTTTTAAATATACCAGAACTCGAGAAGGATGGCCTCTTTACAGATCTCTTGTACTCTGCCCTTAAGCCCCTGTACCTGTCTTATTTGAAGCAGTTCACTCTACTCTCAATCTCCGAAAGAACCATTTGCTGCTTCCAGGATCCCCTTGTATAAAATAAAGATCACATGTACAAAACGGAGCTTTTGTCATGACTGCCCTCATCCATTTTACCAACTTCACCGGTGCCCACAATCAAAATGGTCTTTATTTCCCAGTCACCACGTACTATCATCTGATGTTTATGAGCTTTTTTTAAAAGTACAGTTTGTTTTGATTTTAGTTTTGTTGTTGTTGCTTTTGAGTGCAAGAACACAAAGAAAATGGAGCAACAAGCTGATTTGGTGACTAACTGGAGACCCTTCAAAGGCGCATTAATAAATAAGAAAGCCTAGAATCATCACTGGAAGTCAGCTGCAACTGCTGATTGCAACTTGTAACTCAAGATTTTCATCTCATCTATCCACATTTTTCAACATTTGCCTTCAGGCCTGTGATGAGAACACAAAAAAAAAAAGCATGGAAGAGAGCAGGTAGCAGAAACAAAGATTTATTTTTTTTTTTTTAAACAGTGACACCATTCATAGACATGAGGCAAGTCATTTCATCCCACTCATATTTTCAAATTAAGAGTTACATACTAATACAAAGCCTTCCTAATTAATAATCTAACAAATTCATGTTTGTACATTTAAGATCCATAAACCCTACAATTTCAGAAATTTTTTACTGTCTGCTCTTACGATCCAGTAATCAAAATTGTGCAAGTTACAGGAACTAGGAAAAATTTAGGGCTTCAGGCATTAGTTTTATATCTGTTAAATGCAGTATTAGTCCTTGAGTCACATTGTGTTTGTAACACTCCATGAAACACAAAAAAGTGGTTTTCTTGTGCTCCATTGGCAAAATAAAAGGTCAGGCGAAGAGGAAGAAAGGTGTTTTACAGCTCCTTCTCGCAAAATCTACAAGCACAGAAACAGAACACAAACTCATCATTATTATCCTTAGGAAAAAGAACATAAACATAAAATGCAGATGGTCAACAGTTGAACTTTGTTTAAGCACCTAGTACCTCTACAAATATCTTTGGGGTGCTGAGGTAGGGTGTGTGTGTGGATATGAGAATTTCTATGCCCCTGCACATTATTGCTAGAATTATTTATTATGATTTCTGTTATGTCAGTGAAGGACATTGTATTCCAAATGAATTAATGATGTGATAAGATAACTCAAAATGTTCTGTCAAACCCAAGGCTCTTAATTTCAGAAAGGAAGGGCCAATTCTTCTGCACTGCAGAATGCTGGTTTTAGTTCAAGTTAAATTACACACTCAGAGCCAGCTTGCTTGTTAAAATTATTTCTTCCTTTCAAATTATTTTGACCTCCATAAAGTCAGTGCACATCTCTGGAAACTGTCTAGCTAGAGGCATTAGCAAAAGGATTGTTTGGAAAAGGTAAAAACTGTAAAAAAGCAAGCAATTTAAAGGAGCTGTTTCCCCTAATCTCCCATTTTCTACTGAAAAGATCCAGTAAGTAACAGCCTGAGGTTAGTTTCAAGTGATGTGTCCCATATCATTGTTGCCAATGGAACTGCTTGGTTACTGTTTTTAATCACACCATGAAAATTCAAGTCCTTCCAGACTTTCCTCACCAGTCAGCCCTAACCAAAGAAAAATCGTTTACCTACAGCATAAATTTTCAGATTAGACATTCAAAAAGGCTAATATACTGTGATATAGAGGTGTATAAAGGCTTACCTTCCTTCCCTTTTACAATACAGTTGGGAAATGATGGGCACAAAGAGGATGCAGCGATAGATGAGGAGAGAAAGCTCAGAGGGAAATACAGAAAGACAGAAAGTGAGGGAATCAGTAAATTGGACTGGAATAAAACAACGGAGTTCCAATCACAAGAAGTACACTTTGAACTGTATCCAAAAATGAATAGGGAAACAGTGCCAATTATGGAGAAAAGCTATAGTACAGCTGTTAAGTTGGAAGAAGCCATAAATGCGTTGCAACTGTCTGGAGTGGTAGAAGAATGAAAGATGACAGAAGGAACAAAAGGTTCCAAAGATGCATCTTTGTTAGAAACAGCACAATTTACTGTAGCTCCCTATGATTTGAAAGAGAAATGCGGCAATATGACCTAGTTGTTACAAGAGGCTTTCCTCCATAAAGTAGAACATGAGACCAGTGACTGGGACCCTGTACAACAATCCCTCTTTTCAAGCATTACTGCACTCACTCTAATAATTTATTAAATACATAAAGACAGGCAGATGACTACAGATGGAGAAATTAAGGCACTGGTCAAATTAACTGATCTGTTCAAAGCTTCCTCCTTCCTCTTCACTGTTCGATTGTTAAAGATCACCCTGATTAAACATCTGTCAAGAGAGAGCATGGGCATACACAAACTGTCTCAAAGCAAATGACTATATTAAGGTCTCCTCCAACTTTTCATTTCTAGGACAGTAAACTATGACAAGTAAGATGCATTTCCGTCCTCAAGATTGTTTTTTTTTTTTTTAAAGCATGACAACTGCAGTAAGATTCACAGTCTATGTTGCTAAGTTGCTTGTATGTGTGTTCGAGTTCCCGTGCTTTTTCAGAGGCTGAGATGGGTAGAGCAGGAACAGAATTCCCATTTGTAAATCTGCCTAGGAAATTTGTAGACAAAAATGTTTATGCATGTGTAAACAGTATATAGAAATCTGACTAGATCAGTTAAGAGTTTAATGTGTGAAAAAAAGCGCCATCTTTTAAAATAGAAATTATTAACTTCTGAAATGTTGTAGGCTTCAGCTAGAACACATACCACCAAATTCATTTTTCCACCCTGTGGAAAATTCTGTCAAGGGCATAGAGCTTTGCCTATAAAGTGCACTGTTTTAAAACAACTGACTCCTCCACACTGACTATTTTTTCCTCAAACACATTAACCTTTTGATCACCAGATATAGACATAAAGCTGAAAGACTGTGTAAACATTACTTAATGTTTTTTTCTGCTTCTCTGAAGCACAGTGAACGATCTGTTCACAGAACTAAAGGGAAAGATACTTGTATTTCTATCTTTCCTGATGTTACCTTACAGCTTCAAAACATGGTATCACTGAAAATTTATTCAAAACACTTGATTGAGCGATAATCTTACTGTACTGTATTAGCTTCCTGCTGGACCTAGAACAGGCAAAGCAACACAACAAAGGAAAAAAAGAATGTTTTTCTAGGATTATTTATGCAGACTGTCCCAGCCTAGCATAAGGAGATCCACATTAAGTACAAATGTACAACTAATGATCCTCCTACAAGCTGCCTGCAAGCGTAGCTGGACTAACCTGCAGCTATAGAAATTTCTAACACCTGCAACAGGCAGCTGAATTCACTATCTACCAGTCAAAATTTACATCCTTCAGTAGCTGGACTGGTATGTAGTACCAGAATCCAGAATCTGTAGAATAAGAAAAGCGGCTTAGCTCTCTCCTCAACACAGGTCCCACATTAGACTTAATCATAAAAGCAACCATCTAGCAGAAATAATCTAGAATATATCATAAATGCTTATTGGCTTTAATTTACATCAGGCTGTCATTTACAAACCTCATACACTACTTTAACAGCTTGCTTTAGTCTTTTGGGAACGCACACCCACGAGGTAAAAATCCAAGTGTACTTAGAGCCATTCACTGGTAACATTCATGAAATGTATTGAAGAAATGAGAAAAACATAACAGATCCAGATTTTGCCTTCAAGTGCATGCATATAATTCCCATGAAGCCATTAAATGTTAGATGCAAGCAGGCAGAAACAACCTATGTCTAACAAAAAGTTATCAGGCAATAACTAACCAGTTTGATTCTTGAGAATTTAACAGTCTGTATATTTCTGTAAAATATCTTTAAAACAAACACATACAACATTATTGTCTTCTGTTCATAAACAGCACACCTTGAAGGAAATGCATTGTCTACTGGGATTCAAGGTTCTTATTTATAACTCAGTCACTGCACTAAAAATAGTGCCAGGAAGAGAAATAATAATTAAGAATTCATATTCCATTTTATATCACTGAAGCATCATTTTGAGTAATTGGCAGAGTCACAGAGCTACTGACCAGGGAACACTGATCACTCCATCACTGGTGCAGTGTCCTTTCTCATCCAGAGTCACTACATAGAATAAAGCAAATTTAAAAAAACAGACAAAAAACCCACAAAACACACCAGCAACACTATTTCAACAAGTCTTTGTACGTGTACACAGACATTCTAGAGAGTGAAGGGGGAAAAAAAAAAAAGAAATCTGAGACTGAGATTTTTCTATTTAGATGCATTGTAGTATAAGGAGTGGCCTTCTGTGGCTCTGAAAATAAAGAGCATGGGATAGACTGTATGTCTTTCATCTCCCACTACCTTATCTGCTAGTTCCTGTACCAGAAATTTCTGTCTTCCTACTCTGTCCCCGTCTTGTCCTCCAGAAAGGTAGCTAGTCATAATGGTATATTCCTTACGTAACAACATAGTACAAGGCACAGTAAACTAAATGGTCCATGCTCTGAAAACTGTTCAGTCTATTCAAGTCATAGAAAGAGACTGGACAGTTCAAAAAAACCAAACAACCCCAAACCAAAAAAAATCTCAAAGAGTTGGTCAGGTAAAGGACAAGGACAGCAATTTGGTTGAGAAAGGATTATAAGGATATACACAGTTTACAAGGCAAACATGGCCCTTTCCCATTAGTCTTCACTTTTAAATATAATTCTGTATGGAGGGGATGAGGGACGACAGAAAATACTACTTGTGTGAATCTGAAAGCTGTAAAGGATAAAATTGAATTCAAGTTTGTTTGCAAAGCAAATGTCTGACTGGATTTTGTGTTCATCTGCAGTAAATTTTTGCTATGTCTGCATATACGTATTTCACCACATGGCCCGATACATAATTATTGCTTCAGTTTTGTGTTCAAAAAGAAGAATGACAGATGTACTCTGAAAATAAGATGTATTTCTCACATGAAGAGAAAGGAAAGAATGAATCACAATCATGAAATAGGATCCTACAGTGACAGCCACAGGTCCAGAAACAGGGTTTTTTCCTGTGTTCTTGAAAAGGAGAGACATGAAGCAATGAAACCATTAACAATTACTTCTACATACCCACTGCAAAGACAGTATAAGCTGAAAGTTGACAGGGAGGCCAACAGAATTTGATTTAAAATGCAGTTCCAGGAAATGGACTTTTAAAAACCTTTTTAGAAATATTGAAGAATATAACAGGAACAGTAGGTGGGTTCACAATATTGTGTTCAATCCTATTTCTGAAAAGCTTAAAGATGAGTTATAAAAAGTTAGCTTAAACAACAAAGCCCTTTCAAAGTAGAAAGAAGCAAAGAAAAAGTTTTCAGATGAGGTCTCAAAGTAGCTCACTAACAATGGATGAGAGTGTTAACAAGTGAAGAATTTGTTCATGACCTGGATTATTTCATTTTTCATTAGATTTATTAAAAAGTCACTGATTAAAACGTTAACGTCTCTAGCATCAATTCCTCTGTTTCAAAACTGCCTCTGTTGCTGAAGATTGAGTGGTAATTAAATTGAATTTTCAACAGTCTGCTCTACATGAGCAGGCCTGGAGCTCACCATCTAGCTCTTAAGCAATAGCAATATCCCATAATTTACATTTAATACCCACCAGCAGTGGAGGGACACTTGGCACTCCTACACCCTTAACACATAATGACTTTTGCTGAAAAACAGGTACATGTAAGTAATTCAGTAGTCCTTCACCAACACATCCAAAAGCTAAACTTTAAACAAAAACAGGATTTGGGAACATAAGCATGTTAGATGGGATGGTATCTTTCCTAAAAGGATGCAATGTCTATTCCCCATATATGGCACTTGGCAATTTTCACCTTTTTTTTTTTTAATTATCAAAAGTAAATAAAAAACAGGCATACAGAATCATTGTCTTGACAAACTCAGCCCCACAGTATCAAAGGAGAAACTGACCTAGACTCCTAGAACACTTCCCAACTCAATTCTGTAACTGCATTTCTGGTAAAAGTAACTGCAAAAGTGTGGTAAAAGATGTTGGGTTTCTTTGAGATAAAGGGGAGGCGGGAGAATATCGGAAATATTTGTGACTATCACTGATACAAAAACCAAAACAGTTTTATGCTAGAAAAATCTAAGGGCACAAAGATGTGGTTTAGAAAAGTTACTGGTTTGAACTGTACATGCTGTGAACAGCATATACAGACTATTCACTCACATGCAGTTTAAATTCACAACATGCACCAACATCCTAACACAATACTAGTTATAATCCCTCTGAATATGTTTTTGATCCACGTACATCTACTAAGGAATGTTTTGAAACTTTTCTAAATGCTCTGAATCATTATGATTAGAAATAAATGGTTTACTTCTTGGAATACTGCAACGTATTTTTTCTGGGAAGATGCTTATTTTCACATCAGCTGGCATGTGAAAAACAGCAGTGGAATTCTACAGAATATTACCTGATCACATTCATTTTCATTTATTCTTACAGCAATAAATCAAATCTATCCAAAGGATGCACAACATTACAGCATTATTGTCAAACCTGTAGGTAAATTTTTTTCTTAACTGATACAGTAATTTAATAACAAGTTTTACTAGGACAGTACTGTCAGTTCAGATATCAGCTACTACGTTATTAGCTGAAAGAATGAACTAAGGCTTTCTTTTCAAGCAAAGTCTGAAATACCTAGCATAGCAATTCTTCTGCTAAATGAAATCAGTTGCCCTTCCTGAATTAAGAAAAATTTATTCACTCAATTGAAATAGTCACTGAAACAAACACTTCTGGAAAATACACGCTTTACTGATTGTATCAATAAACACAGTTATCCCAACTTCCAATCATGCAAAACTGACATTTCTAAGCTTCTCATAAGAATTAAGGTAGCAAGGTCAGAATTGGAAAACACATGTTACTTACAGAAATTATGTTTTGCTTTAAAGAACGAGTGTGATCTAAAATTCAGAAGTACCGTTACAGAATTCTTTTTCTCCCCTAAAGCTTTCAACTTAACAGCAAAGACATTGCATAATGTTTCTCATCCTTTTATTGAAATGTTGACATCAAACATCAACTCAATGATAATATAAATGTCAACTCAAGATTTGTTTCATTACTTGTATTTTTGCCTATTCTGCTCTTGATTTCAATTATTCTTTCCCTTCTTTGCATCTCCTGGTGTTTTCCAGCATTCACCATTTATTCTTTCTCTACCCTCAAACCCATTCCTCCTGTCTTTCTTCAGTACTCTTATTTCCTTCGTCTTGTTTCAGTTTGCATGGCAAGACATATCTAACATTTTAAAGTGCAAAACCAGTATTTAGTACGATACTAGAGATCCTAAGCAAGATACCAAGATAAGTAAGATACTAAGAAAGTGAGTTACCAAGTGAAATTTTAATACCTAGTGAAATCCTTTTTTTTGTAGCTTTTGAAGCTGTTCAAGCTGGACAGAGCACTACTGAATAACCGATGAACACACAAAATGCTGATGTCTCAAAAGCTGTGATTTTCCCATAAGAGTAGTTGAGATTAAATAAAAACTGAGTGTGCATAAATTACTTTGCAATAAAGCATACTAGTCAGAGGAAACCATACATTTCACAAGCAACAAAAGGACAGAAAACTAGCAAATGCTTTATCAGCTACTGGCAATATTTTTAACATCGCCAATAAGGGAAATTTATGCAACACCAACTGATTTTATTTTACCTTATAGAGTATGCACTCATATCCCTCAATAAGGATTGCAGGTAAATTTGGGGGCTAAGATTTTTCACAATGAGTTGTACCCTTTTAAAAAACAACCAGAAATAACACCTATTTGAATAAAACACTGGAATTACAGGACAGTACTCTGCCAGTTTTTCAGTCACTATTATTTTAAAAACAATGAACAAGTTACAATTAAAAAAACCCAAACCCCAAAAACCCCATCCAATGCATATGCTTCTCTTCACACTCAGAGAACAAGAGCTCCATAAAAGTCAAGTGAACCATACCTGAACCAGAACAAAACTGAAAGCAAATAAGAAAATTTTATATGGCACTTAACATGTTTTGTCTTTGTAATAGTGAACTGTTTCAGGTACAATAAATAGAAGGATGAAACTCAAATGATCTTCAACAGGTCCAACATGTACGGGCTGAGAACAGGACTGCTAACTTTATAATTCACAAGAAAAATAATCAGTTGGAAGACAGGAGAATGACCCCATTCTATTGATACTCAAGCCTATGCTACAGTGAGAGTAGATCAGAGTAAGGGAACAGAATGCAGCACTTTCACTCAGGTGTTGCTCCAGCTAGAAATTGCGTTTCCAGTTTAGCCAAGTCCTAAGCCCCAGCTAAGCAAGGCTTCCTATAAAATACAGGACCAGCATTATCTTAAGCATGGCTGCATCATTCCAATTTGCACCTGGATAGTTTGAAAGACAGAGCAACCAACATCTGCTTTCAAATAACCATGTACACACACATTTTGATTAATATAATGCATCATGGTTAGGTCTGCAGTTATACTATAATAGGTTGATACTCTACAAAGTCTAGCCTTAATTCTACTCTGACCTAGGACAAAACTCCCCTAGATTCTTAATAATAGGCAGACTTGTTATTATTCAATGTTTTATATTTTAGGGATTGTCTATATGGAAAAGAGCTTTTGCAGAAGCAGACTAAATTAGATAAAAGAATTCAGTTCAAAATAAGGTTACCTAAAACTATTTGCTTTTTCAAATAGCACCTCCTCCCACATACATTTATTTCTTAACAGTTTGCTTTAGGCTGGAGTAAGACATGCTTGATTCATTATCATGGGACTGAAAAATCAGGTTTATACTTGATAACCCTTAAAAAAGTAAGGGAAGGAAAGGTAGTCTAACAGATTAACTAAACAGGAATATACATCCTTTATTCTGGCATAAGAAATCACATCTACAGTTTATCAGGAAAAATCCATTAGGAATATCCCACAGCTAGAAAAAACCTCTCAAGCTAGTGTTAGCTTTTGATTGCAGAGGAGTAGAGCAGCTATTTGTAGAAGGGGAAAGAGCTACTCTCCTGTTCTGTTCTTTTCCACTTTGCCAATAACATAGCTGCATTTTCACCTTCAGATAGGTAAATTTCAAAACTGACTAGCCGGTCAATAATTAACTTTAACTTAACAAAAAAGCCTACTCATATTCTGCCCAGTCATCTCGAACTCTCCTTTGTCCATTCAAATGTCACATTTTAATCTCAAAACACAGTGACCACTTTCAATTAGATCTTGAAGCAAAAAACCAACCAAAGCCCATGTAGTTGCCTCTTCTTCCCTTTCCTTCTTACAACCAAAGGAATTGTTTTAGGAGAAAAAAACTAAAGTGTATCTGAGCTTGCCAAATCAGCTATTTTTTCCAATTTAATTCTTTTCATTTATTTACTTGTCACTATTGTGAAGTCATAGGTTTCCCAAAACCAAGAATTACCGGTGGCTAGATGTTTGGCAGGGAAAACTCAAGAGAAAAACCCTTCCAGTTGTTAATAAGTAAAGGCTACAGCTGGGGATTAGAATCTCCACAGATGGTCTGATTATAAATTCACACCTCTTGCTAGAAAAAACAGCTCTTCCAGTGCTCCACTGCTCTCCTTATGGCAGCTCTCATTATTCACATACCCTTTCAGATTTGCTCATCTGATGTGCCTCATCCCTGGCTTCTCCTGCTAATTTCACTCTTCGTCTTCAGAAATCTCTGCTCTCTTCCATCCAGACTAGCTTTGCCAGAATATATTCCGAGATATCTTACTTCACTGTTCTTCAACATTTCTCAGCTTCCAGACCTCAAAATATTTTCTGACAGAAAAAAAAAATATAATAAAAGGGTCCTATCAAGTGAACTAAAACCTAAGAGGAATATGTTTAGTTTTCTTGCTTACTAGTCACAGTCTGTTTTAAAACCAGGTACTAATACTGCTTTCTTCTGCAATCTCCAGACACATACTGAAAGCTACTGGGCTAGTTCTTGAAGAATAGTAGGAGTGAGTAAAAGACTTATTTCTGCCTTGTCCAGCAGCTCGCTGGGTTACTTTGTTAACCTTTCTCTCCTTTGGTTTATTCCCTACAAAATGGGGACATAGTACTATACTCACAGCTCACAGATATTACAAAAATTAAACTTTAAAATGCTCTGGGCCTCTTGGATTAAAAGGTGCTAATGAGCTGAGAAGTGTGATTATCATCTCAGGCCTGACCTGTTGCATTTTCACTGTTCATCCCGGCATCTGCTTCACACCTCATTACGCAAAGCTTTATCAATGAAGCTTTCCATCTAGCTGTTGTACCCGTAAGAGACCAGTGGCATATTTAGAGAAGCACGCTGCACATCAAGTGTCTGATTTTTAAAATGCATGTCTACTTTTCACAGACCAAAGACTCCCCATGAACCATTTCATACAGTTCCCTAAATAATGCCATACAGGTGAGGCAGGCAGGAATGCAAGTCAGTTGTGCAACAATTTTAAAAATCACATGTTATATGCAGAACATATAAAGACTCCCCATCTTAGATTGTATAGCTGTCACACCACAGCTTTAATTACTCTCAACATAATAATATGAATTTACCCATCTGAAAATCTGAAGCTGTCTGGAAAAATTTCTCTAAATATCAAGTGATCAATGAGAACAGGCTGCTACTGTTGACTTAATTGTTCTAAGAGATTGTTTGTATCTCCTGCTTGTAACATTCTTGCCATGGCCAACTTCCAGGACACATTCTCTGGCATGCAGTCCTGTCTTGTCTCCGTTCAACTTCAACCCACTCATAGTCAGATTATTTTAAATAATTACAAACACTTCCAACAATTTATCCCAAAACTCTAATGCTGGTCACTTAATGGGCCTGTAATGAATTTCTTTATGGCGATGTTAGTCTCTTAATAGTAATTCCTTGTCATGAAGTAATTTGCATATGCTGGCCCACAAAATGGTTAGGTTCTTTACAGTTGCTTTCCCATATCACTTATTCCTTCTTTTTTGTAATTCTGCAAAACTATGCTATTCTACAAAACTTTTCTCACAATGGGGATATGGGAGAAACACTTTCTATTCCCAGGTCTGACCTGACTTTTTAGGAGACTTGTAGTAGTCACCTCATTTATTTTATGTATGTTTTGACTCACAAAAAAATCCCCCACCTATATGAAGCTTAAATATTTGTGCATGTGAGAATTTATCACTGCTCTCATAATTTCTATCTGTAAAGCTCTGAAAAGGGTACCTATTACTTTTTTTTTTAACCTAAACTTTTTTTACTGCAACATGCTTTTTTTCTAACATAACAAAATTTAAGGGCAGTTATTGATCCAACAACATCAGTTTTGCATCTTTTTTCTCTACAGATATAAGCAACCACTGAGACAGTATTCTAAAACAAGATATATAACCAGCACAAAAATAAATGGTACATAACTATGATGATTGCATCACCTTCTGTGAAGTGCTCTGAAAACCCTCTCTATGATTCTATTACAAATTGATCTAATGTATGTCAGTCAGCTGCATCAGTTACAGCCAAAAAGCAGTACTTCAATCAATTAGTGCAGTTCTGTACTCAGGGAGAGAAATGAGCTCATATTCTGAAATAGATTTTCAGTAGACTTTCAAATAAAGCAAAAGGATTAATGAAAAAAATTTAGAAACAGAATAAGTAGTTGCCAAACCTGCAGAGGAATAAGGATATTATCTCAAGCAGCCAAAACCTGGACTTCAGTATAGAAGGCAAAAATATCAGGATCATGAGATCCAACATTAAATTAAATAGAAGCCAGAGCTTCTCTTAACTAAATTTCATTATTCACTTAAATGGGATACCATGTAAATCAAGCAAACTAGATTTACATAAAAACAGGGATGATCTTCCAATCTTCATATATTCATTAATCTACTATCCACAGCACAGCCATACACTCCTATTAAAAAAGTAAACAGTTACTTCCATGTACAACAAGAATTTCCATGCTTATAATTCCAAAAGAGTCCCCTAAGTGTGGTTAACACATTTATCACAGTCAATACATAATCCTTCAAGATTATCAATGCCATACATTCCACCTCAAAATCAGCAACTCAAGATTTACTTCAAGTTAAACAGTGGCTGTTTATTGTGACATTCAAAACACATACTTGGGTGGTTTTAGTTTTGTTTAAATATAACACACACAAACCTTTTCCCTAACTATTCTTCCATGCAGAGCCTGCATTTCCCCACAGGCACAGTACACTTTAGCATTTCATTAGATGGACAACACTGAGCTTATTTAAAAATAGGCAAGCAGTGTCACAGCTCATTTGCTCTGATGCAATTATGAGAAGGTAGTTAGAGCTTGTGTGCCCAGCCACAGGGAACATTTGGCATAAGACACAGCAGGAACAATGTTTTTTATATAACAAAGCACAATGGTTTGGCAGCAGGGGACTTTCATGCTGTAGGCAAATGGCAGCCTACGCCCCTTTTGTTTCTTGCACTGGAGCCTTCACTGAAATTCAGGAGATGTAGCACTTAGCCAGTTTTAGGAGTTTTCATGAAGTCACAGTCACCCCCAATATACATTTGGTTTCAACTTGCAGAAACATCCTGCATAAGATGGTACTAACTTAAATGAACCCCAGCAGTGCCAAGAATTAACCTGATTTACTTCAAGTGCTTCAACAAATCCCTTGGGAAGCAATACCCACAGACCCATGAAACAGTAGCTGTGTAAAACTGCAAACATTTAAAATTGAAACATTAGTGTTTCGAGTCACATCTTAAATGGCACATATACTATTTTTCTACCTGTGTTTCATACCATTCTTCCTTGATTTCATTATAATGTTGTGTTGTACAGAACTGACACCATCATGTAACAGAATTACGCATCTGAAGGGTCCTTGTCCAATAACACAAGATACTCAAATGGAAACCCCCAGTATGACATGTTTCAACAAAGCAGCTTTGATGAGAAACTTTGCTTCACCGAGACTGCAGCAGGTTCACTTGAAGTAACTCAACTTCTGTTAACTTTTAATATAACCATGACGAACTTCTGACAGAACTCCACCAACTTTGTCCAGGAATTGGAGCATCTGAGAAGATGCATGATCCACCTTCTATGGGAAGATATAGGCAGAGGGCCTGCCTCCAGACACCAGAGCCTCTAAAATCTGATGTAGTCAATTAGCAAGTATGCCCATGATAATATGACTATTTACATGTTATTGACATTCTTTTAATGAAACTAGGATATCATATTCACTAACCACCTCCAAAGCTCACTAGAGCTGCTGAGCTAGAAATAATACTATTTAATAATAATGTAATAAATCAAACAGTACACTTTCTGGGTTTTCAAGCCTTCCTTTCTGAACCATGAGCAGAACCACTGCCTAAAACATCTCTATAGAGCAGTATATAGGGTTTTTTTGTTAGCTTATATGGTAATTAAGGTAAGTATGGGGAAATCCCTCTATTTAAAAATCATACCACATGACACTTATGTCTTTTCTGAATATTAGACACTTTCTGTGTACCATGCGATAGGAACACTAGTCTACAATTTCTGGTGTTCTAGAAACATCAACAATCATTTTGTTACATAGAAACACACTAACCAATCTAAGAAAAAAATAGTACTTTGTTTGCTGCATTGCTTATCTGAATGCTTGTTTATTTCCTTTTTTATGCTTCATGTTCATTGGGACACTCATATCTCTAAACAGAATATCTGTTTTCACTCTACCATTTCTGTATTTAAGACATTTTTATCAATAATATGTTGATGTAAATCTCATGCACTGATTAAATTCAGAATTGAATTCAAGCTTTTGAGTTCCTATCAAGCTTTTCATAAAGCTTGACTTTGTAGCAGAAACTGAAAAATACTTCCTTTGGTATAGGAGACATGGCGTCCAAACAACGTCTTACTGATAAGCTAAGTAAAATTAGTAACTTGATTTGAAACAACAAATAGCTAAAATGCAAGATCCTTAAGGCACTACTATGTAGATCAGGACTGTCTTTAAACTCATTCCAACTACTTGTGATCTGAGCTGATGCTCCAAAGGCAAACATTCAAAGCCCTTGATGCCAATTTCTCTCATTCTACTAATAAAGCCGCAGAAAGCACTACAAAACTGGATTACAAATGTCTAGCGAGAATGTTTTGATTGCTGCTTTTTTGATTCAGAGCTGTTCCCTATGAGGGCTGAGAACTGAGGAAGTCCCTACTCCCATAGAAAACTACAGAGTTCAGGCCTTCCAAAAGGAAAAGAAAAAAAGCTGAGATGACAGTTATACTACTTTAATAATTCACTGAATTCATAGAAACTCTATCATGACAGCTGTTGCCAAAGTTGCCAGAACAGTTACATCATTAATATGCAAGTCCTTTCTTATGAAAGCTATTGTAAAACTGCTTGCAATCAGATAGCCAGTAGTAATACCAGATGCAAAAACAGCTTTACAGAGCCATTCTCATAGAATTCATCTGGTAGAGCTGCTGTAATAACCTGTGCACTATCAGAAATAGTTCTTCATAAGGGGGTCTGGTTAAAGGATACCAACCGCTATGACTCAACCAGCCATTTCTTTTCTGTCTTAGCCAGTGAACTAGACGCTCTTAAAAGGATGCCTCAAGGAACTGACAGACAGCAGTGCTTAGGAACTCAAAGGCAGTGCTGGCTGCCTTTCCAAACCCTTCCTTCATGTGTTGTTTCAACCACCTTTACTGCATAGTACTGGGCACAGCATTTGATCGAAGCGTCTCTCTATAAATCATTAGAAAACTTTCATATCTACTTTATAAAAGGGGGGTATTGTTTGGAGCAGTGTGAAAAGAGACTAACCTGCTCTTCTTCAGTGTATGTATGATGAAAGCAATCACTCACTGTCAGTGCATTAATATTTACCTTTCTACATTAAAACCATCCAGGTTTAATTCTTAAAAATTTGCTGTAGAGACTTCCTTGTTATCTATATTTTTAGAAGCACTAGTCAAGACTCTGGCAGCAAAAAGTGAAGAAAAAAGAAATTTTGGCAAAATAATCAAAAGTAGACACATACATGGTACAGATATCCATGCTTTTCTTTGCTCTTTTAGCTATTTAGCCATCTCCATAGATCCATGGAGAAGTAGCTAAGGCAGCATGACAGGACAGAAAAAAAGGAAAAAAGCCTTGGGTGAAGTTGCAAGTATCCTGAAGATATTTACCAACTCCCCAGGAAACAAGTTACATATCCAGGGATATACAATGCATAAATATATATTCATACTGTATTACCACAGTTCTCTACTATAAATGGCAATACTGCAACAGCTTAATGAATATTTACTTTCCTCAGCAGCTTTTCAGATTATTACTTAAAGAACACCCTTTCAATACAATGAACTTTCAGTAATTTCACTGGGTCTTCCACACAATAGTATTAAAAGATTCAACATTTATGCAGCTGACAAGATGAATGTAAAACTTAAACTGAGCATTTAATTAAAAAAGTGCAGTGGGTATTTTTCTCTGCTACAATATGCATATATATACACCTAAAAGAATTTCCTCCATTTCCTAATATGATTTGAAATATATTGCAGATTGACTTTGCAATATTTATCTTTTGTCCTTTAATGCTTTTTACACTGTGTCATGGCACAGAAATATTACACAGTAAACTGTAACAAACTCCTTTGCATAGCTGGCTTTCAACCTCATGAAATATTTTTTGCACTTCCTCAGGGATTTCTTTTTCAAATTGATCAATGTACAGGTTAGTTCCTTGGTTCTGCAGTGAGCATAAAGTGTTTGTTCAGAGGGGAAAAATATTAAGTATTACAAGAGCTCAGTAAACAGATATAAAAATACAGCTTCAGGTAAGATTTTAGACAGCAACACCGATAATAATCCTCTAAAAGGAAGCAAAACAAGATTTAAAGATACTGTGAATATAGTTTTTAGAGCAAAGAAAATACATACAAAAATGGAATGAAATCTTATGAAACACAGAAAGGTAGGGAACCCCTGAGGTCACACATTATAACACAGCCATGGGTACTGTCTGTATCGCAGGAGGAAATAAGAGTGAACAGTGATGACAGGTATGAATCTGTAATGCATTTAGCTGCCAGCGTAACACAGGCACATGAAGTGAAGGTATTTTTAATCAATAGTTTGTAGATCTTAGAAATAGCTATCTGATCCAAGGCCAGTAAAAGGGAAACATTAACAAGGTTCTCAAAATTAGCAGAAGGCATGTTACTCAGTCAAGATACTAAAATTCACACTTTTTGAAACACAGGTTTCTCTTTACTCTCCCCAATCCCCAAGACTTTTGCCCTTCTTCCAATAACTTACAGATGAAATCTTGATAGCTCATATACTGCATTGGGAAAATTTCTATTGATTATAAGTCAGCAAGAACTGTACAGTGTATGCATTTATTCCACTTTTTGGACACATATGGTAGGAACCTGTTATATCCCTAGCTAGTGTCTGGCTTCTGTAACTCAAAACATGTTTAGTTTTTTGTTCTGAAAAATCAGCAAATATGGTAGTGTGTCTTACAGCATAGTGTAACACTAAAACCATCAAGACTGCAGTCTGCAAATTCTCTTAACAGAAGATTGCTGATGGATTATCTCTTAGTCCTGTCTTGTAAAGTGAGGAGAGTACTTTATCAAATCCATGGTTATGCATTCATTCTCTTGTTCTTTCAAAGCTTGTTTTGTACCTAATCTGCATTTAGATATCCCTGTATACATATGACTTTTATAAATCACAGAAATTTGAGACAGCACAAGATCTTCCTTTGCCTAAATGAACCAGTAAGTGGGGGGGGAACCAACCAAAAACCCACACCCAAAAGATTCTCCAAAATACAAATAGATAAACCAAAATTATGAGGCAATAACATGTTTTAATAATTCTGTAAGTGTTTTGTTTCAATTTTTTTTCATTATTGGTAGAGAGAAGTTACAAAATAAAACACAATTACCTCAGGAATGAGGAAAAAAAAAATCTAACATCCTCCCATAGACATTGCAAATCTGTACAAATCTGTTCTCTCAGAACCGTTTAGGTCAGAAGGGACCTTAGCACACGATCTAAGTCAAACATCCTCCTTGAAACAGAATAAGCATTGAATTCTGACCAGGTTGCTCAGGTCTGTGTGTAGCTAGGTTCAGAAAAATTCCCAAGACAGCGAATCCACAACCTCTCTGGTGAACATGTTCCCATCCCCACCCCACCCCCCCCAGTTTCCAACCATCCCAATATCCACAGCTTGGCAAATTTAACAGAGAACAGCCTTGCAACGACATCTGTCAGTTCTCTCAGCACACTCAGACACATCCCATTTGGTTCTATAGACACATATAGGCCAAGATTTCTCAAGAAATCCCTGCTGAGTTCCTCAAATATACCTTTCCATTTATCTGGAAAAAGTAGTCCTGGGTAATACATTGACCCTGTACAGCAAAGAATCAGATTAAAAATTAATCTTCTCTCACTAGTACAAAAACCCTATTGAGCAGAGGGAGAAAACATTTTATCCTCTTTGTTGCTAATGGTAAGGGAAACAAGATAGTATTCCATCAACAAGTTGTCAAAATAAAGAAGAAAAGCTATTTCAGCAAGGCAGAAATTTATACATTATAAATTCACGTAAATTCAAGACTAAATACAGTCAGCCTGTGTAAAGCATTTTTAAAGTTCATATTTCTAACAAAGTGTCCATTTTTAAGACCAAGTTTGTTCTTAATAAATACTGTTATTTGGAGATATTGCTCCAAGTCTACATCTGCAGACTAAACATCTATTATAACTGTAGATGAAACAACAATACAGACAGAATAGTCCTCAGGATTGTTCTAAATTCAGTCTAAAATAGAGTGGAAAGTAACAGAACAGATAATGAGAATGATCAACACAAGCTATGGCAAGAGAATGTCAACTATCTAATTGCAGTCAAGTGATTTCAGTACTGCTCTGCAAATGTTATCGGTCTAATAAAGCTGGATCCATTCTCAGTATCCCAAGAGTGTTTAAAATATATTCTGACATTCCTTTTGTGCAGCAGGATCTTGTAGTTTGTCTACCTAAAGACCAAAACCAGTACCCATGTCCACTTATGTGGATACATTCAAGAGCGAAACTGGCCATGAAACATTTGGTTTCTCACTTTTACCAAAACAAAGACAGGATTAAATAGAGAAAGTTCATGCTTTATGTCTCTGACTTAAGTATTACAAAATGTTCTTATCTATGTGAAAAGACAATTTTTTATACAAATTCTGTAAGTGACCTTAGTATTCTGTCCGTCCTACCTCCTCACAGTCTGTCTTGTTATTCTAGGCTCATCAAAACACAGCAAGTTACTACAAAATGAAAGCTTTCACAAAAGCCATGCTAAAAGGACAGCTGATACCAGGCTCCAATACAGTGGAGTAAAGAAAACTCACCAGAGTGCATCATAGTTTAAGTTGAATCACCTGTCTTTTCATATATAAGATGACCCAGAAAGGAAACGAGTGTAAGTGGTGTAAGCAGTAGGAGATGTAATGCATAGGCCTAAATTGTTAATGGCAAGGTATCGGCCATCCACTTCCAAAACAAAGTTCCAGTTCAGGAAGAACCCAAGACAGAGGTCATTGATCTTAGAATTAGCATCTATCAATTAAGGCCACTACACAGGCTTAGGTGCCTCCATGTGTCAAATCTTAAACGCATGTAGTTTTAATAGATATAAACTATATCAGTAGTCTTATGTAATTCTGATAGTAGACAAGTAGCCTCTCCTTGTGGAAAACATGGAATACTTTGTTTTAATGTTTTAATTTACAAATCATTAAAACTGTTTATTATCTATTTCAGCACCTATAATTGCAGCCACATATTACCTCTACAAATTCACTTTTCTGAAGGTAGTGTGAAGTAGATATCAAACAGTAAGAGAGCCTTACTGAATCCCTACAGCAGCCAACATTTTGTATAAGTTGCAACAGAAAAATAAGTCACCCAGAACCACAAGCTGCGATTTGTCTTACAGCTGTAACTTAAAATAGTGCCTTTAAATCACAGTTGACACACAAGCAAAAGACCTGCAAGTTTAAAGAAACAAACAGCCCCACAAAGAAACAAAACCTCAAACCATGAACACTGAAAGTTATGGTATCAATAGTATTATCGAGGTCTGATAGACTGAAGATGTATGGTAGATCTATCAGCAAAACTGAAGAGAACTGTTAAAACCTTATTAAACAAGAGACCCTGGTGAGGTAGTATATATGCAGACATATACTCAAAAATACTATTTTATGGTGAATATTTTCACTTATATTTGACCTATGCTTTTAACTGCTTCCTTGAAAAACAAAATTTAAAAAAAAAAGAAAATACCATAGAGGCCAAATTCTGGATTTTATTTTTCATGTTATAACTGCATCTAAGAGCAGTAATTGACCTGAGACCCACAGTATCAAATACTGTAAAAGCGTGAAGACATAGCCCCTCTACGAATTTGTTTAATAGTCCAAATGGAGAAGAGACAGAAGAAGAAAAGAAAGAATATAACATAAACTGAAGGACTAGGAAGGTCTCCAATTGTCATGTTCCTGCTGCAATTTACTATTCTGTATGCTGACACGCTTAATTTTTTCAATGGAGCTTTGATGAGAGGACAGTGAAATGGAAAGAAAACAAGAGACATTAGTTTGAAGGAAAGGCAAACAAAAAAGACGACAAAAAAGCTTGACCATGAATCAAGAAGTAAAGCATCTGCTAACAGCCGCTTGAGATTTTGTTTTGATTTTCCCACTCCTCCCCTTCCAAAGTATTCTAAAATGATTACATAGCCTGCAGCAGTTTCACAGGCCAGACTCAGTCTGAAAACTCTTACCAATCTCTGACCACAATAATAAGTTTGCACACACAAACAGGGACAGGTTGCAAAGTCGGTGAAGCACTCTAGTGGGTTAACAGGGGCATTTGTGTGAAAGAAAAAGGACTGTGCTAATAAGGCAAAACTGAGGGCTATGAAAGCAATAGCTGCAACCTATTTGGCTATGAAAAGCTTTCTCTTTTGGTACCCAAAAATAACATTTAAGGCAGTTAACTTTTTATTTCTTTTAAGGACTTCTCATCTTTCTTCTTCTTCTCCTCACGTTCCTTCCCTTTGAACATGACCATCATGACAGTATGTGCAATTGTCCTCAGGAGACATTTTCAGTGGGAAAGGCCAAGCAATTACACATGAAAGGGAAGGGATCTTGGTGTACTACAGCAAAACAGAATGATAAGCAAGCAAAATATTCACAAGTGCTGCAGCTAAGCCAAATAAACTTCTGCTTTTTACCACAATCACTTACATGCATATTACCTCATCTTTAGAGTCACTTCGATTTTTTTCAGGAAATTCCTTGAGCCTGACCTACAAGACACAATATGGGAAAAAATTAAGCTGTATAGGACCTTTAAGAAATCAAATGCTGGTAACTGATGTAAAGAATGAATCTCTAGATAACAAGAACTACAGTAAAACTACAATAAAACAGTTCAGGATGTAAGAACTCTTACAGATGGCATAAAGACAATTTTGACATGTAATCCAACATAGCATAAAACTAAATGAGATCTGTGGGACTTTGAAATTACAGTTCCATATGGCTGCTGTTACACTGAACCACCAGAGATTACTACCAAGTTTGTCAAGCTACTTAAAATAAAAATTTATTTTCTAAACAAGTAGGTTATAATAATTCTTCAGAAAGGTGAAGAGACTAGCAAAGAAGTTGAAATTGAATCAGTTTGGCATTTGTTGTGCTACAAAGAATACATGATTGACATTTTTATAAATCAATGTCATTGAAAGAATGGAATATTGGAATAATACAAAATTGGTGTTGTATGCCAACATTACATGAATAGACTCAAAGGAGCAAACGATGCTAAAATTAGCATGCTAAGACATTAATGTGTTTTGTATACTGACAAACTGTGGTCACCACACATAGATTCTTTTTCCACAACAGGAATTACGATCAGGATCTATTTGGTAATCGATAGCATTTAACATTATATTGGTTGGTAAATAGGCCTTAAAATAGCAATAACGACAAAAGGGGAGATGATTTCACAATGCTTGTGTTGCCCATTTCTTACGGGACAGAAGAAACCCAAGTCGATACTTCTGACAACACCGACAGTAGAAAAGACTGCAGACAACTACTTTTCTCTAGAAGATGTAAGTAGATAACAGGGCTATAAAATCTGTTGTGAGAACAGCAGATGGAAAACTGCTATTTTTTTTTTAAAGAGCATTCTAGAGCATGTGCTAAATGGAAGCAGCAGGTCACCAAGAAGATGTGCAAACAAAACCCAGCCAAGTGATTCAGTCTGACCTAGAAAGTGAAAATTCACAATGAATTTGTAACATGTGCTGAATCAGCAATAGGATTTCCTACTTCCTATCCTTCCTTTCTTCCCTCCTCTAAATGGACCACTCCATAGTACTTGTATTCATTCTAATTGAATAGTGTAGAAGTGTAATGTAAATAAGAATCAAGATTATGTAATTTTAAGGTCTCATATTGATAGGAAGTATTTTTTTAGTATTATTGTATCAATGAAAGAAATACATGCTTATGTTTACAAACTTTAACCAGTATCTTCTACCCATGTCAAAGTATTCATGATCTAGTGCTGTTACTTTTGAATGTATTTACAACTTGCTTTATGTTCTAGCCATTCTTACTATCTAAACAAACACATAGTGTCACCAGCAAATCTTATCTGATCCATTTCTTGGCTATCTCTAGCAATTTATCAATGGTAACTTTCCTTTTTCTGCTTTTTAAATTTTCTCTTTTACTGGATTTGAAGCATATAAAAAATGCTTTCTATACCCAGTCTCACCCAAGCATTTTAAAAGGCAGATACACAAACTCTGTAAAGGAGGTGCCAGAACTTAACTGTCTTGACTGCCAGCTTTGCAAAACAAAAGAGGCATTACACAACTCATTTTCTCTCAACAGTTAGGTTGCCATTTTGCTTTTTTTAACTACAGGCTGAAGTAACAGGAATAGCGTGATGCTGTCTAAAATACACAGTAGCTATAAAGTACCATCTTGATGACTTCCTACAGACATTTTCAGACACTGTAATTTGGCTGTATTTATACAAAGAGTAACTATAAACTCATCTGTCTCAAGCCAACAGCTGGAAAAATATATGAAATACAAGTAAGAAATTGTGGAATGCAACTCCTCAGTGTTGAAGAACACATTCCTCAAGTCCAGGCAATCAGAATATGCATTCAGAAGAACAGTCATAATTATGTCAGGAAAAATAAGAAAAAGTCACATAAATCATTCACTACCGGCTATATACCCAGACAGCCAAATTCACACCTTTCTTTTCACCAAGAAGAGCTGATCTGCAGCTCTGAGACTGTCTGTACAGCCAAAGCAAAGTTATAAGATGCTTTCAGACCTCATATACAGTATAAGAGGAAAATACTCCCATTACGCTATTTAAGCACTTCATTTGGCTAGCCAACCTCCCTAGATTCCTGCAGTATTCATAGAAACATGATCATCTAGACAGGAAGTATGAATCAAGTTCTTAATCACTATTCAGACCTTCTCTGTCTTCTACACTGGCTATAAAGCAAGTCTGTGAAAACTATTTGGCTAACTTAAAAGCAAAAGGCTAGACGGAAGAAGTACTTTCCAAAATGTCCACCCGAGATTTTCTATATAAAAAGCAACCACCACCTCAAGTGATAGTATCGGAATATAGACAGAGAAAGATGGTACATGCATATGTGCTCAGACACCATGCAAAACACAGCAGGACTACTGAAGAACAAATTAACTTATAAGATAGACATGTATGATGATAAATTTGCTTTAATATTACAAATCTAGACACATCCTGAACATCTTGTATTTGATGTCCTGATAAACTGAGAGGCACACGGAAATTAAAAGCAGCACAACACTGCATCAATTAAGTAATGCTTTATTAATTACTTATAGCTACAAAAATGCAACCCCAACTGTACTAACTGAAAGAATATGATTTCTGTTGTTATAATTAATTAAACCTACCAAAATCAGCAGATTCAGTCCTGATTCCATGGTCTTTTTTAAATGGTCCTCCAGCATGAAAAGATCACACTGCCATTTTAACAGACCTCAAAAAACCCAAACCAAAAAACCCAAAACAAACCAAAACCCCATACCACAAAGTGAAATCTTGCTAAGACAATGCTAAATTGCTAGGAAATATTTTATCATATACAAGAAAGAGAGTGGGGAAAACAAAGTTAGCAAGATCAAGTAGCCAGAACATACTCTGCTTTGACTACTCAGAGCAGCAAAATACAAAATCCATTGCTTGAATAATTCAGAAGTTTCTGCTAACAAATATAATTCATTAAAACATACAATTATAAATGTAAGTTTTAAGCTATAATTTAAATTCTCAGCTACAACTTTTAATCACACATGGCAAGAATGGAGGTGGTAAAGTAGTGATTGGTTCATTTAGTTTTCCTGTAAGATGTTCTTTACATTCAAAAGTCTTGCTGCAGGGCAAGGAACCAAACAGACATGGGATGACTACTGATTGCCAACGTGACAGAGCAGATACATACTAAATTATAAAGATCATTATGTGCTGGATGCTGATTACTAGCCTGCCGAGCCTGATGTCACTTATCTGTTGCATTATGAATAGCACTCTGATCAGGAAAAGTGTTGGCAATATGTTGAATCACTTTTTATTGAAAAACTGTCAAGACCACTATTTAGAACTATAAATTCTGATTGCGTCTCAAGTATTATTTCCGTTCCCATCTCAAGAACAATGACTAACACACAAGGGTCTTAAAATGCAATAAGCAAGAGTCAGATTTTTTTTTATGTTTTAAAAAGACAAACCTTGGATGCTAGAGACCATCCTCCCTGGCCTAATCTTACTTTTTTTTTTTTAAATCAAATCTTCAAATAATGTTTCAGACTGGGTAATACCACCTCTGTTCCTCTCCAGGCTCCTCATCACATAGGTGACAGCCTATTTTCTTTGGTATGCACTCAACTTTGAATGCTCAACCTGACAGGCTTCAGCCACCCTCCCTTTTCTGCTAAATCCTCAGTGGGAGATAGTGTAGGGGGGAAAGTCACTGAGAGAAGGGAGATACTAGAAGGAGAGTTCTAATGTTTTCTCACTAGTAGTCCTTTAGCGCAGTGCTAAGTGCCTTTCCTGAAAGAACATTTAAAGCACAATGCAAGAAATTACCATGAGACAGGCTTTAGACTACTCATTGAAATATTACATGAAATAGCTCTTACAACTGAATATCCTTAACATCTCACCCAGTATCAGTGATAACAAACCAGTAACAGAGAAATAGGCATGAACACAGGAATATCTAAAAAAAATTAAACAACAAACTAGTTTATCAGCAAGAAATATCCAGCTCACAGTTAACTATTTTTTTGGAAATCTTTAATTCTATAATGAAAGTTGGAAAAATACAACCCATTTCTTCTTCTCATGCCACGAAGAAGAACTTAAAGGAAAGATTATATTGATCTCTCCAATTAGTAGCTGAATGAGCTCACATGCTCATTATGACTTTATAAACAAAGAGTATCAAGAGTACAATATAAATATACTGTTAGTTTCATGTATTTATAGGGAAACTTAAATGCTACTTTGCTATTTAAATTTAAAGAAGAGCAATAGTGTATTTAAATTCCCTGATACAATACATTTAGAGATATACTGATAACAAGCATCTTTCTATCAAAAAAAATGGAACTGCCTTTCATTGATTCCCTCCACATCTCCTTCTTCATATCATCATGCAGGCCAGAACAATCGTACAGACAATGACAGAATACTGAAGCATCGGACAGCAATAATAATAGAAAAGACAAAGTAGTTACTTTGCCTAAAAGAAAGTAATCAATTCTGAAGCTCATTCAAATTTGTCTCTATAAATTTATAGTGCATGAATTTTGTTACATACAAGGGTTTCAAAAATTGCCTAATATGGAGAGACCATATTACTCTTCAGTGCGATAAGTGTTAAATGATAAACTGCTCCAGTGCTGACACAATACATAAATATGCAGTATCCATCAATCCATAAATCTGAAAAGAGCTAAATGTAAAAGCTGTGAATAAGAGCTTTAGGAATAGTCCTTTTACTTCTTCAATGATTAATATTGCGCTATATTACATGAACATAAACATGTCTGTCTCTGCAGATACACAATGCAATGCAGATTTTAATTCGCTTGTAGAATACAGTGTGATAAATTTTCACTGAAATGAACAGGAATACTTACACAGAAGACTAACATGAATGTTAGCAAGGGTCATTTTTCTATAACTGTGATCAAATGGATCTTTGGGAAGGGATAACCAAAGTTGTTACTACTAACAATATCAAGATTTTTTTACCTTCTCTTCAGCTACCAAATCCGTTAATTATCATCAATAGTTCATAATGAATATGAATATTCAGTTATGGAATACTGTTATCAACCTATTAGCCATCAAAAGAAAAATCTTTAACTTGTTCTGGAAATTCTAAGTTGGTATTAACTCCAGCTATACTCAAAACAGACTAATTTTTTCTCATTTTCCTTTTTCTTTTTTTTTCTTATAGAATTATAGAATGGTTTGCATTGGAAGGGACCTTAAAGATCACCTAGTTCCAACCCCCCTGCTGCAGGCAGGGACACCCTCCACTAGACCAGCTTGCCCAAAGCCTCATCCAACCTGGTCTTAAACACTTCCAGGGATGGGGCATCTACAACCTCTCTGGGCAACCTGTTCCAGTGCCTCACCACTCTCACAGGAAAGAATTTCTTCCTAAGATCTCATCTAAATCGACCCTCCTTCAGCTTAAACCCATTCCCCCTTGTCCTGTCACTACACTCCCTGATAAACAGTCCCTCACCATCTTTCCTGTAGGCCTCCTTCAGGTACTGGAAAGCCACAATTAGATCTTCCTGGAGCCGCCTTTTCTCCAGGCTGAACAACCCCAACTCTCTCACCCTGTCCTCATAGGAGAGGTGCTCCAGCCCTCCGATCAGCTTTGTGGCCCTCCTCTGGACTCTCTCCAACAGCTTGATATCTGTCTTGTTAATAATGCCTGTTCAAATTCATTGCTAGTATGATGATGTAACAGGTGCTGTGAACAAGGCAAGGGTAGCAGATGATGTATATCTAAACTTTATCAAGGTCTTTGACATAACCTCCAAGTTGGTGACATACTAGCTACATAAGTGGACAACAAGGTATGTTGAAAATTGTCTAGACTGCCAGGCTTAAAGTGCCAGGTGCGAAGCCCAGCTGGCAGCCAGTAACAAATGGCTTTCCTCAGGGATCTGTTTAATGTCTTCATTAGCAACATGGATGACTGCACAGAGGGCATTCTCAGTAAGTGTATGGATGACCACCAAATTACAGTGAGTGGCCAATACACTGGAGGGCACTGAGAGGAACCCAGGGTGGCTGGAAAAATGCGATGACAAGAACCTCAAGGTTCAACAAAAGCAAACACAATCTTTCATCTAGAATGTAGTTACTCCATGCAAAAATATAGCTGGGGACTGACTGGGAAGCAGCTCTGCAGAAAAGAAGCTGGGGGTCCTGGTGGATGTTAAGTTGACCACGAGCAAGAAACACAACCTTGCAGCACAGAAAACCAACTACATCCCAGGCTGTTAGTAAAAGAGTAGTTACCAGGTACAGGGAAGGTTTCCCCTCCCCCTCTATTTGACACTTGTGAGACTCCCTCTGGAGTGCTATGTCCAGTTTTGGACTTTGCAGTACAAGACATACTGGAGTGAGTTCACTGGAGAGCCATCATGACGGTCAGGGGTAGGAGGATGTAAAGAAGACAAAGATGAACTCTTCTTGGAGGTGCACAACAAGCAAGAGAGCAAGAAGTGTGAAGCAACAGACAAGTTGGAACAGTAAAATTCCCTTTTTCCTCCCTATCTTTTTTAATAAGAATAATCAAATATTGGAACAGTTGCAGAAAGATTATAAAATCTCCATTCTTGAAGGTGTTCAAAACTGAGCTGAACATTTTTTTCTGAGTAACCTGATGTGATTACATCTGCTTTGAGCAAGGGCCTAGAACAGATCTAACAAAATATGCTACAAATCTAAACTTCTGTATAAATATTCTTATCTTGTAATTGATTCTACACACATTAGAACTCTTCACAGATTCCCAGCCCATAAGTATCACTTCTGGCTGCTTTCTTTAAGTACCCTGTGATTTCAGACCAAGTTTTACCCACTTCTGAGGGAGAGCAGCCAATTGGAACCCAGGTATTAAACTGTCCCAAGGACTCCCAGGTTTCTAACTCGAAACCAGGGTAATTCCCAAATGAAACCCAGACCCTACAGACTTAAATGAATCCTACATCCTATAAAATGAAAATTCATTTCTAACAACTCTACCACACCTCTCTATAGCCTCCTAAATGGTTTGGTTTTCTTTTCCAGTTTCAAAGCCTACCAAAACTAATGCAAAATGATAGAAGTTCAGTAATCCTCTGTATAAGGAAGACATCGAGTCTGACTCTAAGGAGTGACCTAACATTAGCTGTGAATATATAAACCACAATGAAGGAATTTTATAGTAACAAAGAGAGTGTGAATGTAGCACAAAGTAAGGGATTGTTGCCAGAGAAACAGACCTAAGCAAGGATGGTGTTGCTATAGCAACTGGGTGACATCAGAGTTTTCCTATTCAGTGTACTGGGTGATAATGAAGTGGCAAAACAGCAGTTTCTCTATCTGCCTGATCCCCAGATAGGTGGGCAGAACCCCAGATTTGATTGTTTCACACTTAAGACATGTCTAATTAGGAGGTTTACAGGTTTCTTGACACCACTGTGTTAGACTCCCACGCAAGAACTAGACATTAGAGGATCTAAGGACAGGCACATTCACTCCAAAACAAGAGAACAGCCCTTTGTCCCTCGGGAGCAAAATCTAAAAGAGAATGAGGAGAGTCAAGGAAAAGATGGAAATATGGTCCATTGCACAGCACTGTGCCTCTCAGGCATCATCAGGCCACAGCTGATCAGCCAGCTGCACAATGAAATTTAGTACAGGATAAAATAAATTAGGTTATAACTCCTGCCAAATTAATGCTTGTTTTTAAGCTTCTACATTTTCCAAGGATAACAGTGTCTCCCTGGACTCCCTACACTTGGAACACAGTTTAAAACGCTTGAAAAACAGTTACTTTAGAGCCTTTTTTTCTTTTTTTTAAACATTGAAAAACATCTATGCTTGATGAATGAGATACCCTTTGTATTGAGGGGAGTAAATGTAAAAGAATAGTGATACAAATAGAGGAACAAGAAATAAATCATTAAAACTATTGATAAAATGTATTAAAAACCAATTAATATTTGCACTTCAAATAATAAATACATCCCCAACTAGGGACTTAGTTTTGTCTCTATTAAGGACTAAAGAAGTTGTGGTTTTATAGCTGTTGCAAAGAAATTCACAATGTGATTTAACATATGCTCTACAAGAGGCACGACTGAATCTTTGTTAAAGGCCCAAACCTTCAATCCACCTAAGCCTGGGATATCACTCCTATTTATTAAGTACACAACAATAAGCAAGGTCTGGACTTAACACACTGATAAGCTGAGAGCTTTGTTAAATGAAATGTTTAATTGAGTGTGTGCAACTATCTTCTGTGACTACTCTGCAGTACCAGGATACCTGAGCTAGCTTTGAACTGGGTTGCTTAGACAGCAGTAAGCAAACTAGCTACAGGATCAGTCAACTCAGTGCAAGCTGCAAAGTCTCTCAAGAAGCTGAATAAATATTCAAATAGCTCACAGTGAGTTTCTGGCTACAATACTTTGAGACAGACAGATGGACAGACAGATAAAATATACACAACGCACAACCTAGCTAGCCTGGGCAGAGCTACATTACATTGTGGTCACAGCAATGTCTCCATCATAAATAGACAAATGAGACAGAGTCCAGGCTGAAAAATTTCCATTTTTGACAGGATGAACAAAAGAGAAAGTCTCCTACAAGTGAAGCAAAGTGCTTGGAAAAGCAAGGAACAAGATAAAGGTTTCCTAATGCTGACACTATTTCCTATTATTTAGATTAAGATAATACTTGGCATTATCTAAACTTTTGAGATTTTTAATATGTTTGATTTAAATGACATTGTATAAATGTAAGTGAATTTGCGTAATTTCTTGGTATTTCCAACAGCTGAGACAGAAGAAGAAATGATACAGAAGGAAAAGTAACTGACAACTTCTGACTTCTGACCTTTGATCTCACAGTTCTGCCTGGTAAGGAAGTAATTATCTGCAGCCAGAATTGAATTTCATTCTCGATCCAAAGGTGACAGTCGTGGTGGATGTGACACGAATATCTAATGAGAAGTCCATCTGTTAAGTTATTGCCTTGTAGCGGAAATATGATCTTGGGGCAAGACCCTTCTTGGATCTGACTACCCCGCGACAGGAGTATTTTGCCATTTCAGGTGTGTAATAAAGGCAGAATTATTATTTCCCATATAAAACCACAGATAAGGACAAAAGGGCTTTGCAATATAAGAAGTCCAAAGCATCACAACCAAGGCAGTTTCAGTTAAAACTTATCTCAAATTCACTACTCAACATGCATGTGTATTTAAGAATAGAAAATAACAAGTGGCCTTTAAGGAACAAGAAAAGAAGGAATATTACCCCTATTTGTGCAGTTTCAGTATTTCAAATACAATTTGGGAAGACAAAAAACTCAGCAGAGACAAATATTACTCAACACTAGGATTGGTGATAAACCAATTATAACTGCAAACTGTTTATCAAGTACTCATCCATAAGTATCAACAAAACATGGTGTACTAATGTAGAGATATATAGCTGCAGTAGATGTATTGAGATACATGTCTTGAGCTGCTTTCTTAGCATTTAAGTTCTGCTAAGGATGGATTCAGATTGCTCTATACTGCATTTTCTAAGGGCAAGAACAAGACACATCTTCAATATTCTATGTCTGTCTTTATAGGATACTGAAATCACTTAATCATGTCACAGGTATTTAGCAATAATTTAAAGTAATTTTTTTTTTTTTCTTTTTAAGTGTTCTTTGCTGGTACCATGGAGTCATTTTACTACCAAAGAGCTGGGTCCTGCCAGCACACACAAGCAAGGAACAATGCAATTGCTGAAGTTTAAAGGACATGCTAAATCTTTAGCCCTCACACTAATGAATTCTGCAAAGCATGGCCTTCTATGCTGTGGCGATTTCAGATAAAAAAAATAATTACAAACAAAGCATATAAATCAATATTGCAAAGCTTAATCAGATTAATTTTTAGAAAATCAAATTACCTTTTTTTTAATGCTATTTTATAACAGGAAACTTTTTCCGGTATATCTGAGAAGTGCCCTGAATAGAAGCTTGGATGTACACACGGGCTGGGTTCAAATTTTCTAGGTCACTGACATCCTCTCAAGCAAGAATCTCAGAAATGCAGCTGTCTCCTGGATAGCAGTCCTTTCTCACACTTTACCTTGTTCATAAATTGACATCTGAATAACAACATATCTAAACACACTTTCTTTGTACAAAACACAACTAAACTGCAAAATGTTTTGTCTTGGGAATAGAGGTAAGGACTTAGAATAGCTTTGTCAGGGGAAATCATCTCATTGCAATTCTGTCACCATCTTTACACAAAATAGCCCAATTAGTAAAATACAGTCACTGATTTCAATATATAAAAGATACATAGTATACACAACTATTTCCATGGGAAACTATGCTGAAGATTATTTTCATGTAATCCTTCATGCATTTTGGATCAAGTAATTTACTGGTTTGTGAAAAGATGAGAATGAGTAGGGGAAAAGGTTTTCCCCAGGACTGAACAGCAGAGGAGAAAGGGTACAATTAGAGAAAGATTACATAAACAAAACTCATCTAGAATAGCATTTCTCCTTGAGATGTTTTCACACAGTTCTGAATATCCACGAGTACACAAGTTGCTCTGCAAAGTAGGTATTACTATGAAAAAACACAGTGGAATATATGGTCTATTCTAAACACCCATGAAATCATGTGCAGTATTTCAGCTATATCAACAGGCTTTTGGTCAGGGCCCTATAGAGTTTCTTGAGCTGTTTCTGTGAAACAGGTGATGCATTGAGCAATTTAGAAAAGACGAAGCCTGGCATTCCCCACCTGCAAACCATCTGTATCTAATTATCACAACACTAATTAGAATCATTATCAAGAGAGATTGAAGCAACAAAACCTGACTCCTATAGTACACTTTGTTCTTTTGGAAATGGAAAGACATGGAAGTTAAAATGCAATTTAAATGAATTGGTTTCAGTTACCTCTAATATCTGACATCAGCTGCCTAAGTGATATTTGTCTTGTGCCGTGGCATCTTGAATTTTTCATTGAAATAATATGCTACACAGGCCATCTGAAAACAAGTTTGAAAAAACAAGTACTCAATGAACAGTATCATAATTTCTGATAGTAACGTCAACCGAAATGAAAAAGCTCATTTTCTACAAGAAAAAAAAAATCTTTGAAAGTTGGTAAATGAGATATATTTCATGCATGGTAAGATTCATTCTGTGCACATTAAAACATTGCCCTTTTTGACTGATGAAAAGCAGTAAAATCAAAAAAAGCTGTTTCATTTACAGAGTAAGTACAGGTATAGCATTTCTTTTATAATTTCTTAAAATAGTTCAGATATATATAAACACATTCTAATACAACCTATAAAGAAACATTAATACTGTCTCAATAGACTCACACAGAAAAGCTCAATAATGTTCTGGGATACTCAATCATGTCTCTTTCTGCGTAGGTATGAAGAAGTACTCCACTGGTTACCTCTGAAAAAATCATTGCATGGGATTTCTCTTGCACTCATCACACACACATATTACAATATTTCCTTTCTAATTAAAAGAAAATGTCATCTTCTGATGAGAAGCTCATTTCATTTTTATTAGCTTGTCTAGAAGTATCAAGTACTTGGGAGTTAATCCTTACTCACATTTTTCTAATAAGGTATCTGGTACGTCTAGGAATAAGAGAGTTCACCCACCTGGAATGAACCAAGATATTTCTATATTAACCTGTTTCATGCCAATTTATAGAAAGATCTTGCTTGAAAGTCAGAAAAGTACATAATATTCTGCATTTTCCTTATACTAGAACTAAACTGTACTTTCTAAAAAAGGTGAAAAAATAAAATGCAGAAAGGAATACTCATTAAATGATACACATATTTAATACTAGCCTACACTCATCTTTCACTTTCATTGTGAGGAATCAGACTAGAACATTCTGCACAGTTCTGGAAAATATTTTATTAATAAAATGCACTTTAGACAATCCAGAGAAAGGCACAGATTTGCGAAAAAAGATAAATCAGAAGAGAAAAAAGAAATTAGTCTCACATATCTTTCCATCCTTGAAATCTACAAAAAATACAGAGGCTTTCTAGAGAGGAATGCAAAAAACCTGATTTCTTAAGAAACTTCAAATCTGTAGACAATACATAGTAACATTAAGCAATTATTCACTAGAAGAGATGAGAAAAGTTTATTTGGACCTTTTAAATTTCTAGTGTAAATTTTTTTTTACTTCTGTATATTTTTAACCCAGAAAGTAACATAATTATATATTTACATTGTACTTTTGCTGAAGAAATTAATATCTTTAGGACATCTGATTTTTTCGATAAACTTTTATCATTGCAAATATTTTCACTATTCACAAATATTACCACTGCAATGACACAAGACAAAAATAATAGACAAAGTTTTATTTTGTGGCTAAAGCAATAGACATGGACTTTAAGATCCTGATTACTGCTTCAAAACGTTGACTGAGCTTCACTTGTGTACGCACAGCAATATCTACATCCCAATCCCATGCCTGTGAGGCTTCAAAAATTACTGTTTGAGAAGAAAGGTCAATAATACTACCTTTCTAAGCATGCTTCTCAGAGGACTATCCTTAATAGACAGGCTGGCTCACAGCTTCTATCTTTAGGACCATGTGACAAGCAACATAAAACTGAAAACTGAGATACATATCTAAGATACTGTAAATGAAAGAAAACAAAAGAAAACAGAGTTCCAGTGCCATATCCTTCTCACTTTCGTTCCATTTTTTGCAGAAGTCCTAAGGAATCTCTGTAGTCACACAGGTAGGCTCTTGTTTGGATCATCAAAATCCTGCACTAAAACTTCTCAGACTTGAGCAGATGTCATACTGAAATAGTGAGAACCACCACCATAACTAGTCTTGCTCTTTTATGAAATATGTTTTTCCCTATCATGTGAGCCTGACATGGACAGACCCCCTCCTCATGTGACTGACCACAACCACCTGTAGCTATAATCATTATGAATCCATCTGACAGCATAATTTCCTTGGTTTGTAGCAACTGATAATGAACAGTTTTATTAGGATCGTTTCCATCATTTGATTGCTACTGATACAATACTAATGAAGTATAATAAAATGTGAAATTCAAACCGAGCTGTTACGCACCAAAACCCCAATGAAATGAAGTATGATATTGCTTATATATGTAGTTCTTATAAACACAGTTGTACAAAATATATACGTTGCATTTTAAGAACTATAAGTGAACAGAATCAAGTAAACTTATCTCTAACTTTTCAGGTTATCAATGCATCAATCAGTTCAAGCTGAATACGGAATCTCTGAATAAACAGTTCATGTGTGATCATCACATAAACAGCCAGCTATTAGGAAATATAAAATGATATCCAAATCCCAAAGGCAAATCCAGAAATGGTTATCAATTCTATAGTCCGAAAAATAAATCGAACAGAGTGATGCGCAACCCAATGGTGACCCTGACAGCTTCTCACATGAAGTGTAGATACAACAGTTAAGCCAAATAGATTATATATGAAGGCAAATAGGCAGTTCAATTATCTTGAGTATTTTGCTTCTCCCCACTGTGATATGACCTATGATCATTATCAGTGTTACACTGATGTCCTAGTACTGTACATATTACCAAGAGTGAAGATGGATTAAAAGTCAAAGGTGAAATCAATAGGTTTTAGTTATTACAAAAAATAACCCACAAAAAACGTGGGCTATTTTGCACTATTTAAAATATGCACTTCACTAAATCATATTGGAATACAGGGTGTATCGTGGCCCCACAGTATCCTGGAGACTGTTTTATTTCCCAGATCAATGACAAAAATAAAAATTAACCAAATACAAATATTATAGTTCTGTTGTTCTCCTCTCCTTCTTCCTTCCCCTCTTCTGGACATGAGCAATGAAGACACAAGGATCACTTCTGGGTACTTTGGCAAAGCTACCAAACTCGTTCCCCAGTTGTTAGGTAATCCTCATCCTCTATATAAAACTGTCCAATCTGGAACAAAAAGCCTCTTGTCTAGTATAAAACATTCCAATTTAAAGTATACTTCTACAAGAAGGCAGAATTACTTCTCAGAAGCAACAAAAAAAAACCCTCTTCTCTGCATGAAGGTCATTTTTCACCTTCTCATTTGATTTACCACACAATTAATCAAAATATAAGGTCTGATTTTAGTTCTGGGTTCCTTATGGCCTTATTATTAAAATAGAACTAAAACATTAGACTTACCATATTAATTTTTTACAATTCTTGAATTTCACGAGGTAGGGCCATGTACTGTGCTTAATAAAGCACCAGTGAAACCTCTGACCTCATTACAAATTCACTGAAGTGAATTCCATAGAACTGGAAAAAGACAACAGGCAAATTTTCATTTAATTCAGGAAAAAAAAAAAAAATCTGTTTTTATGTTATAAAACATGTTCTTAATACATCTCCATTTTTTCCCCCAACTTTAAATACTTTAGAACAGGAAGTTTTTGTCAAGTGACTTTTTTAAGGCTTTTTTCTTTCCAAAATGCAGGTTTTTTGGACTCAATTCCTATAAATTAAATCCATATAAATTAAACGCAGTAAAAGGATGGTTGAATCTGTCACTGAAGTAGAGTTGCGTATGTTGCAATACGACTCAGAGTTAAATCTTTCCTTTGCAATCAGCAGTACACAACAAAGGGAATCTGAAGAGGGAGATAAGCAGCTGTATATACTTATGGGAGACAGGTAAGGATGTGTGAATCTGACCACCAGATCTCTCAGAGAGCTTAGCACTTCTTTTGAAGGAATAACAAAGCAATAACAAAATCTTTTGTAAGCAACGAATGCACTAGGCAATTCTTAGCCATGTGGGGTCAGTGCACTTAAACTTTCAATAATGCTCTTCCCTCCACTTGTAGTATAAAACCTACATCCCTAAACTATTTCCTGTGGTTTTATCTTGCTGCTTTTACAAGCACAAAATCTGTTACTACTATGCTTCTTGTTGCTCTTGTCATGATCTTCCATTTCCTTCATCATATATTTTTGACTTCTACCCAATAAATCATTCTGGTACACATCTGAACTGTGCTATTAAATGGTATGTAGCAATGAAGCCATAAGAGAAGCGTGTTCATGCATACATTAAGCCCCCTGAGCATTTGCAAGATTCCTGCTGCAAAGCCTATGCCAAGCACAGAGAACCCAGAAGCTTTCCTAAGGCTTTGTCAGGTATCCTGAGGAGAACAAGCTCAGAGGTCTAATTAGCAGTTGATAAGTCTGAAATCATTGCTGTGGCTTAGTGTATTAATAGGCCTCACTTTATAGACACATTTGTAGAAATATGGTACAAATATTAAAGAAGCTACAACTACAGTATTGATTTTGACAAAAGACACAGTATTTTTTGAGTTGACAGATGCTACTGAATCTCAGGTTCAAAATACTTCATGTAATTTGAGCACTCTCACTTCAGTATGATTAAATAATTAGAAAAGTAACCTAGTAGCAAGAGCACAATTCTAAAACTTGTAAAACCATCTTCGAATACCCTTGGAAAATTTATCTGCTTTGCTCTCTGTAAATGGAGATGATTGTATTTCCTTCCACACAGGGGTACTTAGCATCTCAATAGAGAAGACCCTTACAAAACAAGTATAGGTCATAGTAGTGCCACATCTAGAACACAAATACTACGCAAGTTCACTTGAAAAGTCACATTGTCAAAATCTATAATGCATTGTTACTCATCAGAAGTTAAATATTTGGCATATGGTCTAATGCATATGGTTATAAGCAGTTTTCAATGTTTTCTAAAAAGATAAATTGTTCATAGGGACAGAAACATTCAACTTCAAGATTAACATTCTAAAATAAAAAGGATACAGGCAACTAAAATTTCAGTAAGACTTACGTTTCATTAGCATAGCAACAAAGGGTAACACTCCATTGAATACAATGTGTTTGTTCCTTTGTATACATTTTCTTGAGCCTCTTAAATTGCCAGGCTGAATATATGGTGTTAGGGATTCTTTATTAAAAGTTAGATGTAGCAAAGAACAAAACCCATTCAGAATAGCTTTTAGACAGCACAGTGTAGTTCAAGAGATGTTTTGCATAGGATGCTTTTTGCATTACTGGGTTGTATTACTTTTGTTCACAATAAATTAAAAATAAAACAAGAAAATAACCATTGGTCCTAGATTTATAAACAGTAACAAGAAATTAAGACCAGTATCTATACCACCTACCTGTGAAAAGCAGCAAGTTTTATTGACTAAATGCCTTTTTTCCTTTGGTTTGTTTTTTGTTTGTTTTTTTTTTTTTAACACCAGAGTTGTTTATATAATCATAAAACCTTTACCATATAACAACATCCAATGTAGCTTCACTTAGATACAAAAGAAAGTATTTTTGAATCTGTCCTTTACAGTCATTTTCTCTAGAAACCAGTATTGTTCAGCCATCATTCCCAATACCTACAGCTTAACAGTCCCCCGTATGGATAAGAACCTCACAGGAACTCCAAACTCTCAGGTGCTTAACTCTTCATAGATGGGAGTATATCTGAAACAGAGCTGTGTTTTATTGCAGAGCATCAGAAGCAAGCCTCTATTTCTAGATTTCATCTTAGATTTTGTTATATTAAAGAAAAATAACCAACAAAACAACAGACCACCATAGCAGTTACGGAACACAGCTTCCACTATAACATAATGCAGTCATAACCATAAAATGTTAAGATACATTCATGATTCGCAGAACAAACAGGAGTCTTTTTTTTTTTAAATATGGTATATGTGAAACTGATGCAAAAAAAATAAATCTGCTAGGACAGACTACAAAGCACTTACATAAATGCTAACAGACACTGTAAAAGGTTTTTCTTTTAATGAAGTTATCTGCATGACTCAACTTCATCCATATTTTAATTTCACAAAATTTTCCAATTCTTCCAGGCATAATATTTTTAATTAGAGTTATATGTTTGCAAAATTCTGAGAAATATAACTTGTTTAACAATACTTTTTTCTTTAGGTTAAAAACTCTTTACAACTAAGATCATAATTAATTTAAAAAAACTTTTAAGAAACTGTATAACTTGCTTTCACAATTCTTTCACATAACCCCGACAAGTATTCTCACATATGTTGAGTGAATGGCTTCTGCATCTGTCAGGGCTGGTGAACTCTATGCTAGTCACTTCAGAGAATTGGGATTAGGATTACAACTAGGGTTTGGTATGGTAATTCATGCAGTCAGCTACTTGAATTTCATACATGATTTGGATAAATCTCACCTGGCCCGTCCTCATTGTAAACTGCTTACAAAAAGATTTTTTGGACACTTCCAGTGACTTTTAGCAAAAAACACGCATAACTGGATCAAAGAACAAACCTGATTCTGAACATGCCTCTGCATATGGTTGTAATAAACAAAAAGAAGAATTGCAGCAGCAGAATACTAATTGCATATAATAATACTATCAATGCACCTAAGGTCTTAACCAAGGGGGTTTTTTATACCAAATTAATATGGAAGGATGAACTAAATAAAGAGTTCTATGAAGAGATGGATGTGAAAGGAAACCAAGCATGATCTCTAGGCGTGCTCTGACAAATGACTCAATTACATCAAAAATTTGTGTGATTAGAGCTACAAATCCTGCTGTGTGTCGTTTAGAAAATAAATTACTTTTTGAGAAAGATCACCTATGACACCAAAGCTTACCCTCTAAATGAAACTCAAACCAGCCAAATCCTAATGTGTTAACAAATTATATACTATGTTTTGACAATTCAAAATTCTGCAACCATATCTATATAAACTTTTGGGCTTCAATTCCATACTGGCACATCTTTCCTTTGATGACAAGGCTTTGATTGAAACCTCTTATGACAACCACCATTTCTGTCAAGTTTAGATGATATTCAAATCAAATAATGTTGTGAAAGAGGAGTGAGAAAAACAGAAGAAATAAATTTATTTTTGTAGAAACAGATGGAGAACATGCAGAACATTGTTATATTTCATGAAACTGCTGTCTATGTAAGAAATGAAGCACAATTTATTATGTATTCATTTTGCCCATCTGCTAAGTTTATCATTAAGACAAAGAATTCAATTCATTTCCTTCCCTCCCCAGCTAAGCAGAGCAATTATGGGTTTAGAACACAGCTACTGATACAACTAACTTTTTCCTATCATAGTTTTTATTCCAAGTATTTTCTCATTAAATAGCTCTAAAGGCTTTCTTCCTCTCTCTGTTGTTTTGTCTTCTAGTCTTACCAACTCCTCTTCCGTATTTTCAGACTCCTCTCTCACATGCACCCAAATGCTTATCTTTTTTCCACCCTATTGCTTCTGATCTTTCTATAAATCCCATTTTTCCTTTTTGCACTACCAGCTTCCACTTCAAGAAGCTCTTACCACAGAAGTTCATTTTTGTTCAGTGCTATAAAGGAGCAGCAATTTGGAGGAAGAACCTTTTCTGCTGTTACATTTTTGCCTGTATTAATTGTGTATGTGAGAGTATATGGTATAGAGGACTTGAGGAGAACAAGTAACAGGGAATATCCAACTAAGATTTCATTGTCAAAGCCTCTTGATGACAGGCTGAGTTTACACTTAGCTTCTCCAATAATGAATACCTAATATTTCTTTAAAGCTACAGAGTTTCAGATGAGAAAGTGGTAAAAAATATGCTTTGAATACACTGCTTCAGTGTTACAGCCCTTCTGTTCAACTCTGCCTACAGCACCATAATTTTTAAAACAACATTATCTGGAATGCTCATTGATAAAACCACAGGCTTTTATGCTTTAATCAGAGTATAGATGAAAGAATGCCTGAACTCTGTCTTCATTGAGCGAAATTAATTGTACAAAGAATAGCCCACTCAATCATTCCTACTTACCTACTATACAACTACAGCACTTGGCATTCAATTTTCTTTTGACTAATTCCTACTAGACAACTATGAAATCTGGATCAATTCTCTCTGTCAGAAAGGAACACAAATACTTCAAAAGGAAGGTTCCCACCTACATGGCAAGCCTTAGCGGATAATAGGAAAACATTTTAAGAGTCTAAAAATTCGTAAGATTTACATTTTCAGTCTTTTTTTACTTTGAAGTATTCCTCATAAATGATTTCTCTAGTACTGTTCATATTTAAGCAAGTTTGGCAATCTGTAGAGAGACTAAAAAAAAACAGAATAGCCAGGCACATAGTAAAAACTAAGTGGCAAATACTCTGGAAAACCAGCATCAAACCCACTCAAAATCTACACAAATATTTATAAGATATACTACTTTAAACAAACACTATTGCAAACTTTAAATCTTATTGTTACTTATATCAATTTTACTAAGAAAAAAGGATCAATACCTTTACCTAGCACACACTCAGATGTTCAGTCCTATATAGACATAGGAAAAACAAATTCACCCAAACCTAGGAATGTAAACGCCTTACCTTTCTCCAAACAAGAACAGCTGCAAAATTTCTGATACATCCTTTCTCCATAGGGTTTATTTAGACTTCAATATTATCTCCCTGATCCTGCCTCGTATTGCCAATCTGTCCTGCACAGCTCAGAGCAATCTGCAGCTTAATTCGTATACAAGCTCTACTAACATAAGATGTTTCACAAGCTGAACACCACAGTCTCTTTACTAGCAAGCCTAGTAAAGTCTTAACAACGATAACAACCATTAAGTTTGTTTCCATCACAATATGCTACAGTTGAGCTACTTAAAAGTCTGATTATAAGACAGTAATAGATTTTCAAAGACAACTCAGTTCAGTAAAAACCTGATGATACAAACAAAAGTACTGTTTAACTCAGGCTAAAATTAAAAATTTATCAGTAAAGTAACACAGCAATTTAACAGTACTTAATATCTAGGCTTATCCACCTTCAACAAACCCATTTCAGAAGTATAGCATTTCACACTGAGAGTGGCCTACTACTCCGACTTTACTTGTTAACATCAAGCAGATCCACTTTTTCTAATTGTTCTGTCAAATTATGTCATTCTGAAAAATTGCTTTCCAGTCATTCTTCAATTTTATATTCTTGTATTAGGTGTCAAACTATAGCCTAGTTATTCTATACAAACCTTATCTCCTCACTGCTGCCAGTCTTTCATATCCTCAAGATCAAGACCTTTTCCTTAAAATTTTTGATGTGTCATGCACTATCAATTGGACACATCAATCCAAATTGCTCTCCAAGTTTCCAGGTTGTCAATGCAATCTGTGAGTTGATTCCATTCCAATGCAGATTAAAAGGATGTGTTGACACAGCCTGGAATGACTCAAGATATTTTGACTGTGTTTTTCTCTGAAAAATGTACGTATTATTTCTAAAAATATGCTTAGCCTCCTGTTAGTTTTCACCGTTTAGAATGCTCATCAGGTTCTCAAATTCTCATCATTTTAATCTACTTGTAAATAGGTTAAAAAACAGTAAATAGTCACCTAAGGTCAGTGGTAGAGTCACTTGCCAATCTCAGCAGAAACAAGATCTGGACACTTGCAGACAAGAGTTTGTCTTGGTAGCGTATTGTGAACAGATGTTGCAGTGAAACAGGTAATGCAGAAGACAGCAAGGCTGGTAGTTCAGTTTCTAACATTTCTATATTTCAGAGAAGAATCACTTTTTTTTTGTCCCTTGTCCTATGCTATATCTGGCCATACAAAAGCACTGCCATCATATAAGGTTGAGAGGCAGCTTTCAAGCATCTTTTTCAAAAACGTTACACTATTGGCCTCTTTACCTTCCTTATAAGATTAGTGATGCTGTAATTACGAGAAGTTGTAGGCTAAAGATACATGTTACAGAAGAAAATGCAGTTAGAATATCTAACAGACCAAAAATCACACTTGGAACAAGACCAGTTAAGAGAGCTATGACAAGACTGAACTAGGAAACCAACTCAAACCCATATAGCATGCTCAACCACTGCATTAACCTTTATTGGTTTTATACTGCAACGAATATAAACTAAACACGTTCTTTAATCTAAAGCAATAGAGTCAAGCTTACTTTGACATTGTAGAAAGTGCAACTTTAAAAATCAAACCTGTTTTCCCCCTGAAAAAGCCTTTGATCTGCAGTGCAGCTGTATTCAAGTTCTGGAGAATTTATGTGTATATAGAAATTTGTTTAAAAGAAACAGAGAGCTATACTAGAGACTGCTTGTTTAGATCCAATCTTTTAATCAAAAAGAATAAATGTGTTTCTGCATACTAAATGTGCAAGGAGTTGTGTTTTAAATGATCATTTATCATTGCAATCGATAGTTCTATTAAGTACCATCTTCATATTAAACTTTTTCCTGGAATCACGCTTGGAAAAATATTTATCAAAGACTTACGGCTTATGTACTAGTTGATAATAATTATACATATTAGAAGCAAATTATTTTATAAGAACTCTTTAAAAAACTGTGTACGTTTTCACAGTTTTAATTGAGCATGTGTTGTAAGCAGGGCTTGCTTTCTTCTCTTACCCTGTTTTGTATGCAGTTCATGTTCAAAATACAGATTCTGATTTCTAGGGTTCAATACCATTCAGGGCAATTTTTTCCAACTGCATTTCTAGCCACATTAGAATATCTAATGGGATGGAAAACAAAAACATTACAACTATTAAAACCACAAACAGGCCTATGTGGGGTTCCCCCCCCCTTCTTTTTTTCTTTTTAAGGAACAGTGTATTCTTCTGTGAAACATAACATTTTACTGAGGTTAATATCAATTGTGAAATATCCTAACTCAGTAAGTCAAGACTTTTTATTGGTAATGCCCTTGTCATTTACTAAGGATTTGTCTAACATGAACAGTCAGCGCTGTGAACTATCACATGCCTTGACAGCACACGAGCCACTTTGTACCACTCCCACATACGTTCTCCTAGCGCCCCCAAGAATGTTTACCTGCAAGATTCCTTGCTGCAGACTGAAAGTACGTGCCAAAGAGAGCTGGCAGAGTAACTAGCATGTTGCATTTCATGTTCTAGTTTAGTGCACTCAAAATTATCTATGCTGACAAGCTCCAAGGTTCTGAATAACTTTTGTTATCAGGGATGACCTGAGTAGAGCTTAGAAGAGATAAATGGGAAAATGAATCTGTCACAAGATCACTTTGGAGGTGTAATCTGAAACTGCCTTAGACCTATATGAAGTATGCTTGCTCACCATAGCAGCAAAGAGTCATTCTAGGATGCAAGAATTCTGTTCTAAAAAACTAAACTTCTCAAATTACCCGATCATTCTCACTATATCACTGTCATGGAGGTGAGAGGATGTAAATAATCATAGAATTGTTTAGGCTGGATAAATAATAAACCATAATGAATTATACACATCTCCTCCACAACGTGGAAAACCTAAGGCTCAGGCCTAACCTCAGGTAAAGGCAAGAACCAGCACCTTGTCTTCTCTAACACTTCAAATATAAGAAGCTAGAATACTAACACTAGTATATCTACAATTTACATAGCCAAGGTTCATAATTTGACTATTGCTGGGTTAAAATGGTAACATTTTATTGGATCCACAAGTTCCCTCTAATGATGTACTTTAAAAGTTATTTCTAATGAAAGCTGAAGACAGAATCGTAATCATAACATCATCTTAATTTGGCTTTACACAGAGCATCCCAAGAGTTACACAGAACTTACATCACTATCAACGATCACTATCAAGCCAAAATCAAGGTGATCTGGTCACATCTACATTTTTTCTCCCCTTTTTATTATTCCAGTAGTATTACTACACATAGAATAGTAGGAATATTGAAACCACGTGTACCTCAGTATCAAAGCCCAACATATTTCAAAGCTATTAACAAGATAGTTAATAATATGGTGTCTGGTGTTCACATTCTTGGGCCTTGCTGGCATTATAATATCTCATTTCGATCTGTATGACAATCATTTATCACAGATATAGGAGAGCTGTAATTAGCCACATCATCACAACCCTATTTTTGGTAGTACAAGCATAGAGTAAGAGGCTTTTGTCAGCACAGTTATATTAGGCACAAATTATACCTCAGATGCCATAGCTGTATTTGTAGAAGCTTGTTTTGGACACCAAGCCAGACCATCCAGCTTCTCAATAATACTGTTTTGGCAGTCACCCTGACATTAAAAGCTACAGCTTTGACAATTCAGACTTCAGCTTTACTGACAGGCATTAAATATGGTATTCCATTAACTCCCTGTGCAAATTCTCCAACAATAAAGGCTGAAAATGAAAAAGTGGTTGCAACAAAGTGATTAGAAGGTCTGCTTCCACCAAACAAAACTCTAACAAAAATAACTTACAAAAAAAACCAATAGAAAGCAAACATTTTACACTCTCAGGATAATGTGCTCCATATGGCTAAAACAACAAGAATGCCAGTCTTCATACATCAAGGAAACAGCTCAACAGAATTCAAGTATACTGTTACTGACAAAAATGGTTCAAATTAAATCATTTTCAGCAGAAATTCCAATTAATATACGCTAGCCACAAAGTTTTCTAATTGTAATCAACACACACACACATCAATTCAGCTCAGATGCATTCTTTGTTCAGCTTTCTTGCTGTTCTGACAGAATGCCTTCAAAAAAAGAACTTGAAGACGACAATTATAAATTGTACTAAACGTCCTTTTCCTCAGTACTTGCGTCTCTAATCTACACAGTTATCATTACAGATGTAAGAGTAGTAGTCATCACATTAAACTACAAAAATTATATTCACAAAAGCAAGAAAATTCATAACTAAGGTTACACTTTCAATTCATTCTATCCACTCTAGATACTACGGTTTTCAGAGCTTGTCAAATTACCCACTGTCTGGAGACTCAAGCTGCATCATAGCATTCAATAGAAACTGAGAACAATCTCAGTTTGGAGTCCTTACTCTCTGAACTGTACTTGAAATTATATAAATCAGTAGTTGCTCATGTGACACTAAGATTTGCTTTTCAGTGAACTGTTTTTCCATTCACAATATCCAAAAGAGCCTTCTGCACAAATAACAGTTTTAAATTCTGATTACATGCAGATGTTAGCTATGACTCCATGCCTACTATGCCTCTCATGCACTTATTCCACATTGTTATCTGGTACAGGCAGTATTAGGTATACCACTCATCGTTGAGGACTGATCAGCATCCTTAGAATTCTGCAAGATAAACACTGTTACTCTGAGTTAAAACAATTTTAAGAAACCTGATTACCATCTTTTTTTTTTTTCCCCCCACGGAGAATGACATTTTACATGCAACTTGATTACACCTAGATTTTTCCAAATATATTTAAAGCCATGGAAGACTGAAGCAAGCAATAAATTCTGGCCAAGATGTAGTATTCCACTGTATTTATCTATTTATGAAATATTAGTTAGACACTTATTTGGAGGACAAAAGAAAAACTTGAAGAAATAATCAGAAGATCCTCAGGTCTATGTAATACCCATTACATGTTTAGGCAGAAAAAGCATTTTCACATTTAAAAGAAAGACTGAACCTATCCTCATTGTTTCGCTGATTTGTTTGCATTGTTCCATTATATTGATCAAAGTGAGTAAAAAAATAGAACTTGGATCAGGATTGAAGTTATCTGACAGGATTGCTTGCATCAAAGTGAGAAGAATAAAGCAGGCAAAAACCAGGTGAGGCTAGAAACTGTAGGCCCAGGCCTTGGTTTTACAGTTCTACATGCCTGTTTTATCTGTTGAATGCCTGAAGCTGGGAAAAAAATGGTGGAAGGAAAATGCTTATGTAAATAGGAAAGCAATATAAATATGCCTTTCATTTGTCAAAATGTGGAGTGCGAAAAGCTACTGAATAATAGGATCATCTTGTTTACATGAAAGTGCTACATGAGTTTATTGATTAAACCCTTAAACATGAGATTTCAAATTTATTATAGCTTATGCCAAAGCAAGATTACTACTTCAAACAGGTAAAGAGTCCAGGCAGTCATTACCTACTTAATAAAATTTCCATGTAAAAAACCACAAAAGCCAGCATCTTTGGATTTCGCTGAACTGCAACAGGGAGCCTGAAAGAATGGAATCCCACAGTCCCCATTACCTAAAGATAGCTCAGCTATCAGACAGAAAATTGTTATCAACAGGGTAATTGAATAATTATTCCCACATCCCATGGCAAAACAGAATCATAGAATGGTTTGGGTTGGAAAGGACCTCAAAGATCGTCTAGTTCCAACCGCCCTGCCATGGGCAGGAACACCCTCCACTAGACCAGGTTGCCCAAAGCCCCATCCGACCTGGCCTGGAACGCTTCCAGGGATGTGGCTGCCACAGCTTGCTCTGGGCAACGCATTCCAGCGCCTCACCACCCTCACAGCAAAGAATTTCTTCCTAACATCTCATCTAAATCTACTCTCTTTTAGTTTAAATCCATTACCCCTTGTCCTATCACTACACTCCCTGATAAACAGCATGCCTAGATTCAATTTTTATTTTGCAAAATAAAAATCTCCTTTGACAAACCTGCTGTAAAACCAGCTGTCCTGGAGCCAAAAGGTTTACATCTCAATATAATTGGGGATTAGAGTCTAAAACCTTTTTCTTTAGTGAAGGCCAAACAGAATTTCCCAATATTGTTGCTAAGTCATAGAGGAAAATAACTTCTCCAACAGAATTCCAAGGTCACATGAATTCATCTTTACTGTATTAGCATTTACTACAATTGAAAACAATTTCTGATAAGTTCATAAAAAGTAATTGCAGTTTTTCTGTCACTTGGGATCTTTGCACCATGTTCATGCCTAGCAGATGTTAGCCATTCCCATCACACAATTGAGATCAAGTGGGACTACTCACAACCCTGCAGGAATCAAGAATTCTATAATAGATGTAAACCAACCGTACAAGTTAGGATCGTTTCTAGACAAAAGGATTAGTACAAGTGTTAAAAACATTTTCTGCCTTCCATAAAAATAATTTTGCCCAATATGGGAGATAATAATTAGTATAATACATTCATAGTGATGCAATATATTCATACAGTGACTATCAGAGATAAAAATTTCAGATTTGAGGATATTGTGCATCACATGAGATTAAAATATAACATGGTAAGACTGTACAGTTACGCAAGCAATACTGTTGCACTTTATTGCTATACATACACGTAAGCACACACAAAACAGTTATCCCTATGAGAAAAGTTCTCTGGGAAATAAATTAGCTAAAACATTACTATGTCTGAAATATTTTTTTAAAAATCAGTATGACCACATATCCTAAACACTCCACACGTCAAATGATCTATACATTAATGAACTTGGACCAGAAATCCACTTTATATTGAAATTATTGCATTATTTAAATGTGCTGTCACAGTGCCTCACATACAGAGAATAGTAACACTCACCTTTACCCAGACATAAGCAAAATCGGCCTTCTCCTGCAGATGATATTTCTGAGTCTCAGCTATACAAGATAGCACGCAGTTAGTAAATTTTCATTAATTTTTCTTCTTTAAACACCAAACATAAGCAGTAAAGCAGGATGTTTTCAGAAAGGAAACTGTCTGTGATGATTTTCAATCAGGCTCAATTCAATAGCAAGATCCACAGCACTGGGTCACTCTTGAGTAATAAGCTGACATAGATCAGCTGGATCACAAGACAAGGGTTCTGCTACCAGCACAGATCCCAGTACAAACGTCTTGGCAAAGATCTTTATTCTTTCTCACAAGTTTCTTGATTAAACAAGAGGCACCAGCAGGACTTGCATTAAGGTGAAAACGGCACGCACTCAAAAGATAATTTCAGAACAAAGTAACAATAATAAAAAGGTATGCAAAGTACTGTTTCATTTCATCCCAGCAGCAACATTACTTCTAGAATAGTTAAAATAATACAAATGTTTATTCAGTTTTAGAAACATACACCAAAACAAAGAGATACTCAGTGAAAACTCACAAGCTATGTTAGCCACATAGCAAGGAAACAACACAACATTTTGAGTAAAGTAACTAAAATGAGCTCTTAGGTGCAAGCTGGCTTCATAATCTCAAGGATAACAATAATCCCATAAAGTGGAGCATATGCGATCTGTAAGTGCAACAGTTTGAGTTAATGTGTCATTTAAATGCAGTAATATTATAAAAAATTGGTTCAAATTAACAAAGGTGTTTCAGTAATTTGGAGGTGAAGGGTTGTATATTTTAATTTACTGTATAAAAATATGAATAATTTATAGATTAAAGCATAGTTCTCTCACATTTACCAGTGAGATAGCCAAAGAATTTTATTCAAACTGTTTAAGTGAAGGAGATCTTATCCATCCCAACTGCTAAGGAGGAAGCCATCAATATTCACAAGTGACATAATCAATTCCAGCACCTGAATGATTCTAAATGGAGGCTAACAGGTGACACAGTTTAGATTAACTCTTCAAAAAGCTTAAAGGTCATTAAGTATACTACTGACAAAGTTTGGAGAAAATGTCAAGTTCAGGATGTCCAGATAACAAATATGAAAGAACAACTGTGCTGAATTAAATGATGAAAATATCCTTCTTAGAATAACCTGAAAAGTATATTCTGGTCCTTTCGAGACTAACCCGAAACAGCAACTAGCTTGCTAAAATACATGAAAGAGCTGAGATTATTATGATGAACTGATTTATGTCTGTGCAACAATGGCTAGATAATTCATCTAAAATGGCAGCCAAAAGAAGAGAACAGTCTTGAAATACCAATTAGAAAGAGATCTGGTATGAAAATAAAGGGAAGAAAGCGTATTTCATCTCTTATCTTCTGTTTGTCCTCATTTTCTTATTTAAACCTGACATCTCATGATTAACAGAGACACAGCTTTTATTATTGGAATCAAGAGTAACAAGGAAAACAGTGCGGTACCATGAGCAAGAACTTCCCAATCAAAACTATTTTCAATCCAGGGAAGCTGACAGCTAATGGAGGTTTTTGGAAGATCACATAGTTCACATAGGATACTAACAATTTCATCTCAACACTCTTCTTGATCAAGGAAATTCAGATCTGAATTTCTACAAAAGGTGAGATCCTCCAACATCCACCATAATATTAAATTTGCCTGAGGGAAAAGATATAGAAAACAAAAGCTGCAGCTCAAGGATTAATGGCCAGCAGCATCCTACCAAAATGAAGAGTCAACAAAAAATGAACGTTAACACAGCTGTACCCCTACAGTAAAAATCTACCATTTAGCACAGCAGATGCATCAAGTGTTTTCAAAGTGTACTCCATTACTCATTTGCTTTCAAAATGACAAGCATTACATTTATCCAGGCTTTCACTGTGCACATGTAGAAAATCAGTCTGAAATACAAAATAACAGCATTCTTCCACTTTTTCAGAAGATCAAAACCAGTTTTGTACTATTAGCTTCTTATTGTAGAACAATTAAAAACTTATCCATGGCTAAATACAAAACATCAATCATAGTATACTTTTTCCAGTTATCAAGTATTCCAAATGGCACTTGCGCATATGAAATTTCATCATGAGGAAAAAAGTTTTATCAAGGAAAGAGTACCAAGATATTAACAAAAATTAAACAGACAACTTATGCATGAATAAAGTATATCTTCTCTTTCTTTACTTATTTCCTCAAAGATAACCCAGCTGTTCAGCATTAAAAGTAAGTGTTAAAAACTGAGATTCCAATCAACTCTGTGGATACTCTAATTCTCAGGCATGCTTGCCCAGTGAAAGGACAGATGAGGACATGATGCAGTGGCTACGCGAGCACGCCCTTCAACGCATTCCTAAAAAACAATGCTAATATTGGTGCAGTGAGAGTTTATTAAAATAGGTTACTTATTCAAGGATAAACACTAAGTACCAGTAGCCTGGAACGGAATTAATGCAAAATCTGCTTAGCTTGGTTACAATTTTGTGAAAATATTAATGCATACACATTTCTCAAACTGTTCTATTGCTTTATAAATCAAAACAGACTTATGGAAAGTTCGGCTAGAATACTGATGAACACAAAATGAACATTACTTCAGTATCAAGAAATGAGCCACAAAGTATTCCCCACAAAGCAAAATATATACATTTTTTTTTTTTAAATGATCCCTGAAAAAATAAGCTACTTTCCAGGTATCAGTAAACAAATGCTGTCATGCCATTTCAAGTTATTGGTTTCTGCAGCAGGTCTCCAGGACCTTTTTCACTATAGATCCAATAGCTACAGTTTCTTTCTTATTCCTTCAAACACAATCACATTATTTTTTGGAGTTGGAAATCAATCAATTAATCTTTGAGATGACAAATAGTTTGCCTGCATTATTTCTGCACTAGTGGTGGTAGCCCATTAAAAGCAGCCTTTTCTATATAGGACATAGTATTACGGGTTTTGTTTCCAGCAAATAACAACACAGCTGAGAGTCACATTTTTTCCCCTTTTCATTCAATGGGCAACAGCTTTCCCTCATTACTTTTATTCACTAATGTTCTCCTATGAACCACTTTGTTTTGCTCACAAGTATGTCCCCTCCCCTAATGAAAAGATGTGCAATCTATCGTTCACTCAGGTCATTTTGTTTCTAACAATGACAAAATACCTACTTTATGTCATGTTCTACTGCATGACTAACAAAAATGCAACATTTGAGCTGTACATCTGTATTCTTAGAAGCCTCAAATTAGCACCATTTAAAAAATAACAACAATACTATTAACATAATTTCTCTGCTGCTGAATGACAACACGCTCAAATAAATTTAAATGGTTTGTAATAGTTTTAATGATCTGTAAAAGTCTAAAGAGATCAAGCTAGTGCATTCTTGATCAAAAATTATAACATATTAGAGTCACCCTTAGTATGGTTTGAATACAGTCCCAAATAATCTGATGTAATTGTTTCCAATTTGCTCTCTTCTACTGCTTTGCAGTTTTGTGATCTCCACATTATTCTATCTGTTGCAATAATGAATGTTCTATACATTGTTGCTGATACTAAAGATCTATATAGACTTTTTTTTTCTAGTAAAATCCATTGTAGGCGTTCACAAAAAGCTTTGGCAATTACAGTCTGGTAACACAGTCTGAAGGTGTAATAACTGATTTTGAGAAAAGTTATGCTGATGAAGAACATCACTAAAATTGATATTTAAGTTAAATAACTCAAATACATTTAGTTAGATGTTTATATCCTTGAAACAAAACATGCTAAGTGCTTTCCTGAGGTCTACAAGTGACAAACAAACATTAACTCTTCTTTTGTTGAATTAGAGCATCTTAGAGTATCTGTTGTAAACCATCAGTGTTCCTACATTTTCTTTTTTTGTTCTGCTTCTTTGTCTCTGTATAGACCATATGCATATATTTTATTTTTAAAAATGTCTACTTTCCCCACCCTATGTGTATTACAGGTCTCCAATCCCTACACTCCCAAGAAAGGTCATGCGAGGCCTTGCAACCCTGCGATGCTTTTCTTCTTCCTCCTCCCCGAACACAGGCAGCCCCTCAGCACTACTTATAACTGTTCCTTTCTTCACCAGTTCAGCACCCACCTCCATCCTTTGCCTTTCCTCGCTCAGGGTGCTTCCGCAGCTGAGTGGGAAAAAACAGAAATTCTTCCTCAGAAGACCTTCAGTGATTCACCATCCTCTTCTAGACCGCAAGTTCCAAAAAAAACCAAGACCGAAGTAAGACCACCTCAAACCACAGCGTTGTTCCTGTTTCCTCACCTCATAGTCACTGAGGACAAGTATATCCTCCTCAAACTTTTCCCAAAACAGCCCCGAAAAAAAGAGTGACTATATGGCCACCGAAACAAAGGAACACCCGTAAGAAAGCGTGAGCTTTTCACGCCGCTTCCTCTAGACAGCCACAAGGCCCGCCCGCCTTTGCCTTGCCCCCCGAGCGGCTCACAGAGAGCAGGCGCGAGGGCGGACTCCCTCCCTGCCCTCAGGCGGGAGCAACGGGAAGGACTGCCCCTCCCTCTCCCCTCAGGAGACAGCAGCTAGGTTTAACTCAGGAGGGCACGGCAGAGGGCAGCGATCTTTCCCTCTTACCGCGACCGATAAAGTGGCTTTACCGAGAGACCTGCTAGGAGTATCGGCACAACTCAGCACCAACCGGAGGAACTTCGCCTTTTTAGGTAATTCCCTCGAACTCGCTGAAGCCACGCTTCCCAAAATGGAGGGTGGTCAGCGCGACACTCAGCCGCTCCTCACGCTTTCCCGCCTGTCTTGGGTGGGGCCCTCCTGACTGGTTAAGGGAGGGACACACTAGCTCCTGTTATGTGGCCCTTTCTTCTAAGGATCCTACCTTAACGCTTCCGTTCTTTAAAAGTGCAGGAGTATGTCTAGTGGGGCCTTTCTTTTCTGTGGGTGTGCTCGGGTTTTCTGTTTGACAGGGTGAACAGGAGTTAGGGCATGTTTGGAGCTTGCTGTCCTCCATGGTGTGGTGGTTGGTGTTTCTGCTTGCCTAGCTGAAGCAATTGTAATGACTTTAGAAAGAGCAGTCTTAAAGAAATATCTTATAGGTCCCACATGTGTACAAGTGCTGTCCTGTTGTGTGCCTGATGTCAGTCAGATAGCTGAACACAAAAATGACTAATGATGTATGTAGGGGGCTGTTTGTGTTTTAATTGAATCGGAAATATAGGATGCATATGCACATTGGGATAATTAGGGGTGGAAAAATAAAAAGCTGAAAAGTGATGTAGTACTGAAAAGTAGTGTTCCTACACCTTTGACTCTTCATGTTGTTGATGAGGAACGTGGCCTTTTCATTCTGGGTCAGAATAAGGTGAAAATCTTTATGCAGTAACAGCTTGTGATCAGGGTGTGCATATAGTGCCCACAAAAAGAGGATGATGAGAAATACAGCTATCTTGCAAAACGAGAAGGAAGAAGACAAAGTCTGCAACCCTCTGCCTCCCAAACCAACAGGTTGTGCAAGTAGGCTGAACCTTAACTGAAAAATGCTGCAACTAGTGGTCATGAGATGGAAAGGAGCTAAAGTCATAGAAAGATCAGTGGTAGTTGTTTTTAAACAATTCAGATAACCCAGGTAGTGCAATATCTAAGTTCTTTTCAAATGAGTTTGTGTGAGGGAGCCTTCCATATTAAAAGTTGATTGCTTTTGGGAGTGATATCTCTTGGAGGTTTTTAGTTTGTTTGTTTCTCATTACAAGAAGTTAAGTAATCTTTAACAAATCCAGTATAGAATAGCCATTATGGAAACCTATGCTTTCCTCAAGTTATATTTGATATAATTTTTATTCATATAGTAAGGAAAAATACACAAAATATTCTAGCTTTTATTCTTAAATCCTTCTAATAGTGTTTGGAGATCCCAATTACTACTGAGAACATAAGGTAGACTAAGTGGAGGTCTAGAATTTGAAACTGTTGAATCTATTGACTCTCCCCTAAATACAGGGAGAAAGTCTAATTCCCTCACTTATGAACTTTGCTTCAGCTAGTCTCTTTAATTCAGTAGAAATAAATGTGAGCTATGGTAATGCTGTAAGGAAGCCGATATCTTGATTAATTTCTGGTAAGATGCAAACCTTGAAGAAGAACATTCTTCAAAGTAAATAGCTTTTCCTTCTTTAGTGTTAATAATTTATTACTTTGTCCAGCATATTTTAGGGGAAAAAACTGAGTATCTTCTATCTTTTCCATTTGCAGGTCCTTACCTTTTCCTTGCAATTTGATTTATTCTTACCAAGTTGTTGTTCTGGTCTCATTATCTTCTACACTGTCCATTTTTGTGAAACCTTTTATTTTAAAAAGGCATAAAGCTTTTTCTGACAATTCTTGGATGAATGCTTTTGCACAGAGAGGAATTGAATGAGTTCCAAAGAGTGGATTGTGAATCTGGTTTTTGCTTAGGTGAGTAGTTGTAGTAGTGGAGAATGCTGCTGGCTCTCAAGGCTAGAAAATCAGAGTGCTTGTTCTGAATTTACTAAATTTCAAATCTCTAATTCATGTGAGGAAACTCTCATTACATTTTTCCCATGGTGATTCAAGTCATTTGGATAACAAGTATGCCTGCTGTGCTTTAGATTACAGTGGAGGAACTCTTCAATTTAGGAAGAGGTTTTAAATTCAAGACCTACCACTCACAGCCTGTGATGCATGTCTCAACTTAAGATAATAAAAGCAACCTATTCCAGACAAATTCCATTTAAATAATTAGCAATTCAAAGTTGTGAAAGTTATTGCAGGCTATAAAGTTCATGCAATTCTCACATCAAGTATTTGTGAATAGTTAAAGCAAAAATAATTTAGTATTATTTGACAGTGCTCACCAAATAGCCAAGGAAGAACTCCTTTGTATAAAATTCTGAAATGGTGTTTTGAAGAGATTGACTGAAATCTTCAGACTTTTTTTAACTGTCGGATTTCATGTTTGGTAATCAGATGGTACACAAATAAGTAATGCAGCAGTTGTTGTAACTAAAATCTTTAAAGAAAAATATGGGTTTTCTCTAGCACATACAAACGAGGAATGAGTTAAGTGTTCTAACGAATGCTATGTGTGCAAAGTGATTCTATGGAAACCCGCCTGTGAGCTAACTGAAGTATGAGTTTCTTTTACTTACTTGTAAACAGTTTATTTTTCCACTTGAGCAATCTTAATAGAGTAACTGGTTGTAGGAGTTAGGCATGGAAATTCAGTATGACCTGAAAAGAAAGTAGTAACATTTTGTCCAGAATGTGGACTTTGTCTAACTAAATGAGTGACAGCACTTGAAACCCTAAAGAATTTTATTTGATAGTGATATTAAGTTCCCCTACCCTCCCTTGCCATCTTGTTAGTCAAGATTTTTATATATATATTAAATAGAGCAGTTGACAATAGAGATTGTATAAATAGCAGAAATAATGGATAACACATAAAAAATAAGAAAGTGGAGTTCTACACAAGGTTGTAATGGCTGTAGAACCATTATGTAGAACATGGCAAGTTAATACAATTTTTAAAATTACAGTAATTTTCTTTCAAATCCATTCACAACGCTTGTTCCATTTTTTGGGGAATATTTTGTTCTTTCTCCAAGACAGAATGCTTATTCCATTTCTCTTAATTCCATTGTTGTTCTTATCTGTATTTCTGTGATGAGCATTAGTTTTTACAACCATAAGCAGTAACTGCTTGACTTAGAGACACAAAGAAGAGATGCAGGTAGAAAATGAGCTTTAGCAGAACGAAAGCACTGAAGTTTAAGAGTAGGTATGAAGTTTGATGTGCAACTCAAAGCTCTGCTTCTGTGCATGTTGGCATTAAGGACCACATGCTGCTTACCTCATTCCTGAGCTTGATAAATACCCTTAAACTAGCTGTTTCTTTACATAAATCTAACATACACGATCAGTAAGTGTTGTAAAGCACACTGAAGTCATGTCAGCAGGAGTAGTTCATGCACAAAACCCAGAAGCATTCTTATTCGAAGATAGCAGAGGCATCTTCTATTAAATCACAGCATTTGTTTAGAGGGCAAAAAATCAGTCCTCCACTGTCAGATGAATTTTTAAATTTCATTTTTATGTTTGATGAGTGTCTGAGGAAATCCTAGTTTAAAAAACAAACAAAAAACCAAACCAAAACTGCCAAAGCCATCTAAACACCAAATATCTAAATCTTAAGAGCATGTTGAGCTTGTGTAAGATTGCATCAAGTTTGCATCTGCTTAAAAGTTTTGCACAGAAGGCTTGGGGTGATCTTATTTGACCAAATTGCATTCTTATGTTGAAAGCACGCTGTTGAGAGACTGTCCTCTGTATTTCATAGGATGTCCATTGCTGTCACTTCCTAAATAATAGCTCTAAGTTTTCATGAAGGTTGCTGCTTAGAGTGCAGTCCATAGCTTTACAGGCGAGTGCAGAGAGAGAAAAGAAACAAAACAAGCACAGTACAGGTGTTTCTTTGACTGGCATCTCTCCTGTCCCTTTGACCAGTAGAGATGGAGATATTTTTCTAAAATATTGCACAGATTGTAAAGAAATGGCTAGAAGTAATGTTGTAGACAAAATTAAGGAATAAAAATGGGATAGAGAACATAATAACTTTGGATAAGCTTTTAATTCCCTAGGTTGGTGGCTTCTGTTAGTGGTATGCTATTTCTATTGAAATGCCATGAAAAGGTTAACAAAACTGTCATAGTCTAGGTTGTAGTTAGCTTTTTGCTGATGTTTGAGTGTTGCTTTCTTTGAGTTAGCTGTATATTTCACCTCTTATCTCCTTGTAGATGATGCATGCCAATCTTTAATTTTAAAATGTTATATTCCCTCAGTCTGTAAATATCAGTTTGGCACCTGCGGCTTCTACAGGACTAATTTTTGAGTTTTATTTCCTGGTACTTTAATTAATCTTGTGTGAGCTGTAAATATCACATTTTTACAGCACCTTTGCTATTGGGAAGTGAAATAGTTGAAGGAATTTCTAACAGAGTTAGAAATTTCTAACTTCTTCCCTTTCAGTTTACTAGGTCTAACTATATAGCAAAATGCAGCTGTCTGAAATGACTAGTGATCTTAGTTGAGTTCTGCATTTCTAAGCCCTGTTTCTCTTGCATGCTGTCACTCACTGTTTTGTTTGTACTCCAAGTTGAGATACAAGTGATTCCAGTGATACATGTTTGTTTGAACTCTATATCCTCTTATCTTTAGTTACAATGCCTTCAGGCTGGAGTTGCCCTGCTGATATTGATGTAACCTATATTTTGTCTACTCCAGAAATACAAATAATGCTTTTGTCCTGTCACATTTGGAACAATTGCTAGCGAGACTACTGCATAAGAAGCAGTTTCTAACCTTGTATCTTCTCTGGCTATGTAGTACCAGAATTACAAGAACTTAAGGAACAATGGCTAATAATAAGCTGATTTTTTTTTTTTAATGAAAACTATGTGCAAGTCCCAGTGATACCACTTCTCAGTCATTTTGTCAAAGGTATTTGGCCCCTTTATATTCTAACGAAAGCTTTCAAAATCTGCCTGGTGTGCTTTTGAACTCTTCTTCATGTGCAGAATCCATGAAGCCTTAAATTTTCTGTAAATTGGTATAGTAGAAATACTAATATATTAACTATTGGTGATCAATAAGCTGTTAAGCAGCTGACATTATGTATTGCCCTTCCAAAACCAACCAAACAAAAAACCTAGTAGTATGAACAAATGTACTTTCATCATGTTTTATTTGAATAATTTAAGCTTTTTACAAGGGAATAAACCTATATTAAAAAAAAAAACAACCTGTTTGGCTCTCTGGAAACATATTAATATTAAAGATGATACCTTTCCCTTCAGGTGGATTTTGAGGTTTGTATGCTAGCTCTAGGAGCCTCTATGCAATGAGCTCTCTTTAGAGGATTTAAAATAAAATCCATAGCTTCTGTACTGTGGGCAGAAAATGTCCATTTTCCTTTGCACACGTGTGTGCACAGGGAGGAAAAATAGTTGTCTTGAGAAGGATATTACTTGGTAATAAGTATCCTGTTTTAAGAATTTTGCAAAGTGAAGGATCAGTGTGGTGCAATAAAATGATCGAATTGATCTTTGAAAAATATTTTCTTTCAACTTAAAGGATGTTACTGTTTTGGATTTCAGCCAGGGTATTTTCATTCATCTAGTAGATTATTTGACTGCTCATTTTACCTTTCTAAGTTGCAAAAATAAAGGAGGAAATAAAGCAGCATCTTTTAAAGGACTCTTTAGAAGTTCTTACATTGTGACATGTTTACAAGAGAAACATACTATTTTTAGCCAGCCAATCCAAGTTCTTTACATTCAGACATAATACATCTACAACGCCTCCTAAGAAATAGTGGATGTGACTCAAAGTCCATTTTGGTCAGGAAAAACCCTCCCATTAACTTCAAAGTTTATGGATAGATCCATTATGTATATAACATTAGTCAGATTTCATGCTAATGTTAGTAGTAGAGTAGCTGAAGTGATACATCAAGATATCAGTAAGTTATCCTAATGTGTGTAGTATGAGTTTTAATTGTATAATAAAATCCAATACTGTTATTTCAGATTTGCTTGTTTGCCACACAAGCTAAGGATTTGATTTCTTTACTTTGAAGTAATAATATCAGGAATAATAAAAATAAAATTGTGGAACAAATGCCTGAGAAAATGATCGTGTTCTGAGAAGTAACCTTGTGTCATTTAAGCATTCCTGCACTGTAATCTCTATTGCGTTTTTGATCTTAGTTTTTCTAGTCTCGTGCACTTAAATTCTATCCTTAATAGTGTCATGATGGTATACTGTCGCTTAGCACCTCCATGAGTTTTATTTGTCAAATGAGGACTATGTATTAAGCTGAAACAGTAAGATGGAGAGGGTAAACACTATGTTGGGGAATGGTAATTGTTTTGAGAGTTCCTCCTAAAAACATAATATTCAGTAGTTATGTTGTGCTGTTTCTTGAAGTGACACCAAACAATAATCTCCAGACCTAAAAGCTACTTTTTTAACCCTCTCCTGATGCCCAAGAAAAGTAGTGAAATTACTTTATATAAGATTGTATACATCACGTAAAATTGCTGCAATGAGTTTGGTTTAAGAAGCTACCTAAAAATTCTGATCAGTAGTTGATGCTGTTGGAGCTCTTGAGCCTGCAAAACTGGGTGGTTGTTAAGGGGAAATACACATTTAAGTTGTTTGAAAGCTCCCCTTTATTTTGGTCTGTAAACATGGTAACTTGATGAATATCAGAATACAGAGGTGTGTGAAAAGGAAGAGTACACAGAAGTCCACTTTATGTGTCAAGGCATGACTTGTGAATCTAGAGCAGTATTACACATTGTTTCTTTTGTACCTGAATTGATCTGTAATATATATGCAGTATTCTATAACACATAATATATCAGTAACATAGCACTTAAAAGTTCCACATACCAAGAAATGGAATGAGCACAAAGGAGTACTTACTGTACTAAGAATCAGTGCATTGGTGACAGGAAAGGGTGTTACTGCTTGCTAAGTTTGTGTCTTCCCAGCTGATACTAGAATCATGCAATTATGTGGTAGGATAAGATACCTACAGGGATTAATAAAATCTGATAAAATGACTGTAGTTTAGTATTTTACCAGCTGAGTATATTGGTGTCAATTCTATTAATCTTGTATGCCTTGGATAAGGCTACATTGGTAAGAGACTAGTTAGACTGTATAAAATTTCCCATTTTTATGAAGTCTGAATGCCATATGCTATGGGGTTGCACCTATCACTAGGGAGAAAAATAATTTCAGGAAAAGTTCCTGTTGCATAGGTTAGAGAGAGGCTAATGCAAGCCTTCACTAACTAGTACTTTCTTGCAACGTATTTCCACCCTCTATCAATAGCACAGCTTCAGGGGAAGCAGAATATATCTGGGCTGGTTTTTACCCACTTACTGGTCTTTTACCCACTTACCACTACATACAAAGTCATTTTGGATGCTGCCAAAAATATAAGGTGAATATAAGTGAAACATTCTTTACTGTTGTCACAGACATTTGGAAGACTGTGATAACACATAAAATTTCAAAATCACTTAGTGTGGGAGACTAGATATCTGTAAGGATCTGCGTAATAGAAGTCTGCATTGCTGTTGGAAATGGTACTTCTCTGCATAATTCCTATTGGATTTTTTTCCTCAAGGATCTTTGCCTAGTTAACTTTCAAAGTTTTGAAAATAGTATTCTGTCATCCTAGCTATTCTTTGCTGGTTTTAAACTGAAGGCAAATTTGCATTTGGGGATTGGGCTTCTTGGCTTAGGGTTTTTCCCCTTTTTATTGTCATTGCCACACAAATAGTTCTGTTTGGTTGCTTTAGCCTGTGCAATTTACTGAAGCTTTGTCATGAAAACTGAAGGTTAGAGCAAGGTAGAACTCGGAAAGCATTGTGCTTTCAGGTCATAGGTAGCAAGGGGCTTCTGGTCACACATGGAAGCAGTATGCCAAGAACAGTGAAATCACCAGATAAGGATGTCAAAAGCAGTTTTATGCAAGCAGTGATCTGGCGATAGATTCCCAGTTTATTGGATTTTAGGGGCTGATATCAAAACATTTTTGCAAATCAAATATTTTAATGTCCATGTTCAGCAGATCTGAGTTTGACAGTTTCTTCAAGTCTTCTGCTAATATATTCTACCAAAACAATCAATTTAGTTTGTGCTCTTTAGGTGTTCAAGGGGATTTTTGGAGAACATTGCTATACAAAAAATGTTAGCATTAAATATTTCAGTAGCAATAGGGGCCCATAGGAATAAGATCAAAGTTTACTTTTTGATACAGTGAGACTGTAAGTTAGGATTTTATGGTTCATGTCAAGAATAAGAAAAGCATGGCAGGAACTAAACATGAAAAGCTGATCTCTGTGGTCTGACTGCAATTTTAAATGAAACATACTGAGATGTATGTGAGCCATATTGCAAAAGGATAGATGGATGACGGGGCCATTAAACTTTTAGCATGTGTATGAAGTTAAGAAGTATTGTTTTTCACTTTTTCTCCCTGTGAGTCCTACAAAATGCACTTACATTGACACATTCAGAATGTCAAACATTTTTACATAATACGGATTTGTATCAATGTATCTGAGAATTGCAGAGAAAAACATTCACTTGCAATTTTTTAAAAATAGTATGTCTGCAAATAACTTAATTTTTGAAATGTAACTGTCTGCTCCAGTTTCCCTCTTTTTTATTTTGTGATATCTACTCATTACTTCATTTATTTTCTACCACTTGTGTTCTATTTAACCCTGTTTTCCTCTCTTTGATGCTTTTCTCATAATTATTCTTTAAGAAGATTATCCTGAGTGATTGAATTTCATACCAGTCTATTTTTAAGGCAGTGGTTTAACACACAGTATAAGCCAGTGTTACCATCCAGAGACACCTTTCTCTTCCCTTCCCTTGGCTGCTATGTTTTATCAGTTGTGCTGACATAAATGCATGTACAGAAAGGCAATGAACTGAATTGGGCAACAGATCAAGGTTACAGCTAAAGTGGCAGTTTGACAGCTGGCTGACCCATCCACATTGGATTGGAGTTTTGCTACGAGAAGGGAAGGTGGTAGTGGTGAGTGCTTCTCTTCATTGTGACCATGCAGTTGCAGACTGCATACTTGGTCTCACCTGGTGGAGAATGTTGGAGCCTTCCCAGTGTCAATAGTTTGAGATTTTTTTGCTGGACTGTTGCATTAAATTAATGTGTGGAGAGTTGAGAGTGCTGTGACCTAACACAAAACAAAAATGATGAACAGTGTAGTAGAGCAGAGTAGAACTTACCCATTTCAGAGCTTAAAGCTGCTTACTGAATCTTCTAGAACCTTAAGCTTTTGGGCGAGGTGTCAAAAATTGTCTAAACTGATACAGTGGTTTACTACCAGGAGGAGTAGTACCACCTCCTTCTTGGATTGGTTTTTAGCATTCGTCATCAGGAGCTAATTTAACTCATTAAATTTGCCCACCAGAATCTTAAAGACATGTAATGAATCTATGAAGAAATGTCTTGTTGAATCTTCTTATTTTTATAATGAAGTCATATGGTACTTTGTCTTCAGTACCAGTGCTGGTTTGTGTCAGTTTACTGACATGATCAGCTTCACCATCACCAAGAGCAGTAGGTGACAGATTAAGGACACCCTGGCAACATGTAGAGACCAAAATGCATGCTTTGTATCTTGAGTAAGATTTTAGTTTTGTGTGTATGAGTTTCATGACTGTAATCACATTAGCTACAAATACAGTTATACAAATCTTGGGAGTAAATATTGGTTTGATTTGCTTTAATAAGCTTTTTTAGTCTGTTCAGTGTGACATTGATAATATCTAAATGGTTGCAATAGAGTAAAAATGGTGGAAATGAGTTCTTGACTAACCTTTATGCCTGTGATTGATGCTGGTGGTGATGTGTATTCATAGGTACTCAGCCCTGGATTATGCATGAACTAACACATGGAACAAAAACATCAGCGAAACCAGTACAAAATTTATGAACCCCTATGCATGGAAATGACCATGATGGTAAAGCAGTTGCACTGTTTAGAGAATTCAGGTGTCAGTGAAGTATTTTATTTTATAGGAGTTTTGCCTTAAGTATGAAAAATAAGCTGATGTTAAAAAGAAATGTTTCGTGTTAACTGCAGCATTAGGAAAAGTGCTTTTTCAGATTTCACAGGTGACAGCTTGGGTTCTGTGAAGTCAGGTTGAATTGTGTCAGTCCCACTGTTACATAACAGGACATGAGTGATACAAACTGACAGTACGCTGCAGATGGGAAATAAAATCTAAAGTTTTCTCAAACCTGGAATAGAATGAATGCTAATTCTCATGAAGCATTTTGATACTCTTCTTGATGTAGAGAAGACTCTTAAGCAGAAATAGCTCTGCTGATGTCCTTGGAACTGTTTTTCTGCTCTTCATAAGGTGCCAACAAGGTAAATTTTTTTTTGTCTCTTATTTAAGTCTTTAAGGCAGTCTTTTCAATAAACATATTTTGGTTAGAAATAGATTTAAAAACAAAACAAACTGTGATGGTTCTGTTGATTTGAGGGACACCTCATTCATCGTGTAGAGAGCGTGATAATACAGAATCATAGAATTGTTTTGATTGGAAAAGGCCTTTAAGATCATCAAGTCCAATTGTTAACACTGCCAAGTCCAACCACTAAACCATGTCTTTTAGCACCAAGTCTACATGTCTTTTAAATACCTCTAGGGATGATGATTCAACCACTTTCCTGGGCAGCCTGTTCCAGTGATTGATAACCCTTTCAGTGAAGAAATTTCTTCTAATATCTAATCTAAACCTCCCCAGTGCAACTTGAGGCCATTTCCTCTTGTCCTGATATATATTCCAAGGTGATCAAGAAATATTAGCCTAGTAAGTTACTGCCTGTTAGTTGGCTCACAGTAACATACATGATCATAATATATTTCATGTACTAATTCTAAAGGGCTAAATTAAACCATTGTATTTAGTTACCATGGTTTGGGGTAACTTATTCAGAATGGTAACTTGGTCAACCTGGAACTGTGTAAAGAAATCTATTCTGCTAAGAGACCCGCTACTCTTGTACAAGAATAAGATATGCTGCTATAAGAGTTTTTATGCCAATCATACTGCACCTGTTTCAGAGAACAGAGGGACCAAGAAGGCTTTTTAGTTCAACTGTACTCATAGTTAGTGCAGCAAAAATTTTCAATGTATGGCTGTACATCTACAAAGCACCTCTTCATCCAGCTTCCCTCTGAGGTATTTCCACTTTAATGTTACATTCATAAAATATGTTAGAGAAAGGTGTCTGTGGGGCTGTTCTACTTAAATCTAGGTTATTATTTTTCACCTCTGAATCTTGTTGTCATCTGTTCTTGTAAATCATCTCTTACAAACTTATTTCATAAGCTTATTCCATTACTGCCTTTTGAGTGGACTAGCTGGCCAGAAGTTTTTGTATAACAATTTTTAGATTATATTCCCCAGTTATTCTTTCTTGTTGTCTCATAACTTTGAAACACTGTAGTAAACTGCTACTTCTATAAATTACACTTTTTTTTTAATTGCATGATAATATATGCTCCCAAGTGGAACAGCGTTTTCAGATGGTATACTTGAGGATGATGCTGGATATAGCACGTCAACCAGCAAGTCACTGCTAAAAATTTCCTCTCCTAAGTATCTTTTCCCTTCTTATGATTATTTGACCGTTTAACTCTTGTTAGTTTAGAATGAGAAAAAAGATGTCCAAGAATCTTTACTTAGTGCTTAGATAATTCTAACCTGTTTTTGTTTTCTTATGCTACAATTTCATTCTCATTCCAAGGTGGTTTTGCACTAGCAAATGCAGCCATAGAAACAACTTAGTTGCTCATTTTACTCTTCATCCTTTAATATCTTGGTTCTTTTTCTGTATCTGCATACCTGCCATTAGCTATTCATAATCTATGGCATGTCAAATACCACATTTCCTAGTTTTTGTTCATTAACGATTTTTGAGACAGTAAGGTTTTAATGTAACCCAAACCTTTTTAATCTTCTTGTGTTCTGTCTTTATGTTCTCAATTCTGAATCTATTGAGACACTTAAAATTGACAGAATCACTGCTGTAGATATTGCACATGCCCTAGAAAAACCCCACAATATTAAGTTCTAATGAAGGTTATACCTTTTCATTGCAGTTATTTACAAACTGAGATTGTCCTAAAGCTGGTATATAGTGTACTAAAACAATTCCTTGTCAGCCTGAGAAATTCTCATTTGGTGCAGCTGGTTTTCTAATCAATGCTGGGCCCCTTCATACGAATTACCTGACTTGGCATATCCTACAAGGAGCATGGTACAATTTTCCTGTGCTTCTGGATGACATTTTCAGCAGTTTGCCTTATGAGGGAGAGTATGAGCCTGTAATTCCAAGGCATCTGCTTTTTCTTGCCTCTGTCTCTTCTTTGAACATTTAATTGATCCCTCTGATTCTCCTTTACGTGGAATTCTTTCCTGGAGTTACAATGCCAGTCTCCTTTCGAGGTTAATTCTGAACTTAGTGGGAGAGACAGACCAGTTTGGGGCATGAAGCAGCTCCGGTGATGTTGTAATTAGTCTCAGAAGGAAGGCAGAAGCGCAACTGCAAGGAAAAGTGTTTCCAGACAACATTGTGCTTAAAGCTCTGCATTAATTGGAAGTCTTTGGCCGTATTGCAAATGTAGCACATGTATTAATTTTCAGAGTAAGCAGGAACATATGTATATGCCTGTGTGGGGCAGTCTTGGCAGCTCTCTCTTCCTACTTTTTTCCCCTTTCATTAACCATTTGGGACTTTTGTTGTATATTGCATCACAATAATTTAACACCTTTTTTAAAAGACATTATCTCAGTGTAAGCCAAGTAAGTGTGTCTGCAGTGTGTTTAAAAAAAAATAAAAAAATAAAAAAAATTACTTGGTAGCAGTGGATACTGCAAATTGCAGATCACGAAAATTAGTTGCTTCTGAAAATGTGCTCTTCCTACGTTTAAAAATCATAACTTGACAGTTGTGATTTAATATGCAGCATAACAGGTGCTACAGTTTTGGCCATTTTCAATCTCTGCCATCACATGTGGGCAGATTTGGAGGTTGAGACGTGGTTCAGTGCTGCAGCATGTTAATTATGTTGTCTTTTGCTTTATCCATGTTGCTATTCTTAAACCAAACTGCCCTTTCCAGCTGTTCTTCCACTACCTACTGAAGAAGTTTTTGAAATTGTTTGGTCTTTGAGAGATCAAATCCACATATTTATAGATTCAAATTATTACTGTCTTTATATTGTGGTTATTTTTAACATTGATATTGTCTCTGTCAGTCTTCAGGAATTTTCTGTCACCCTACCAAGACATATCTGTTTAAATGATAATAGAAAGTTGACTATGTAACAAAGATATAGTGTGTGCTGTCTGCATGCAGTGCATCACTTGTGAAGTTTTTTTCTCCAATTATTGTTCGTTCTTCGGTGTTGCAGGATGTCTCCCCCTTCCTCCTTTTTTTCCTCTTTGGAGAATTAACCTGTTACACTGGTCTCCAGTCTTCACTTGGTTTTATCAACTGTATATAACAAATAACAGAAGATAAAAGTTTAATAATGGAAGGACATTTCTGATATGTTTTTCTTCTTAAAGCTAAAAATAACTTCACTGAGTAAATAATAGCCCTTTTTTATGGGGATTTGTCTTTTAAGTTTGTTTGGTTCAGCATGGCAGGTTTTTCCCTTATGTATTTCCTCACGATACGTACCTTTTCACTCAGTTATGCCCGGTTACAAGCGAAAGATACTTCTCTGCCTACATATTTTGTGATACTACCTATTTGATTCTCAATTATTACTTCCTCTGTAATGATGCAAAACATGATGTGTTTCCAATCTCTATGTTTCAGATCTCTTAATTTTCATTAACTCATTGGCCCACACAGAAGAGTGGATAAATCAATAGGTAACCAAACAGCTTATTCAAGCTACATAATATTTCCATTGTTAACTGGCGTTGGTAAAACACGTAGCCTCTTTTGGCTCTGTACGAAGTCTTTGTCAACGGTGAAAATAAAAAGAAGTTTAATTGATTAATACCCTTTATCTCTTTGTCACCAAATACCTTTCATACACAAACAATCTTTTAAAGTGCTCTTTTTTTTTTTTTTTTTTTTTTTTTTTTAGAAAAATGCTTTTCAATTTACTTACAAAATATGCTGGCCTAAATATTCCTAGTAGGTTTTTCTGAACACTTTTTTATTAGATACCTGACTGTGCTTCCACTGAAAGCAACAAATTTAACTAATGATATTTTCCTAGTAACACACAATATCGATTCTCAGTGGAACTGACTGAGAATATGCATGAAATTAACAACTTTTTTTTTTTACATTAAAATAACTGTTGTAGAAATGTTACAAAGCAAATTTGAGAAGAAGAAACAGGAAAATAAAATAAAATATATATGTAAATGTTATAGAACACAGATGTAGTGCTTGCTCAAAGAAACTGTATTAATGCATTAGTGGCCTTAACATCTCAAATCAAGAGAATTTATTGTAACGTAATGGAAAAAATATAAATAAGATGGACATAACCCTAGATTAGTGTACTTTCATGGAACCGTATATGTAATTGAATTGGGCTAAGAATTAATTCCCCCAATTTAATGATTTTTGTGTTCCAGGGCATAGTAGATTTGGGGTTTTGCTGTTGTTCTTGAAGGGTAGAAGGCCATTAAGCTTGTCATACAATTTTTCTATCAATGTCACGTTTTCTGTTCTGAAGTCTTGACAGGTTGCAAACAGGTTCCCGAAGTTTGTGCTGTGGGAACAGGCTACGACAAAGCTTTCAGAAATGGTGTGTGTCTTTGAAAATTCTGTTTTAACTTAGACATAAGAGCAACGCTTTGACATGGGTTATAAGGGGAATATTTTACTGAAGGCAGACTTCAGTACTAAATGGACTTAAATTCCTTTAGCATCTTGGATCAGGAAAATGTTTTCAGGGTAATTGCACCACATCTCTCCTGCATGTGAGTATTTAATGTGATCTTCGTAAAACATTGGTCACCAAAGTCATAGAGCAGCATTGGTATAAGGGTTTGCCTCTGATACTGGAAAGAAAGCAATGAAGTAAAAAAAGAAACTTAATCCCTTACTAATTACCCTAAGATTGTTGTCATTATAAGAGAATGACCAAATTCATGAATGAATTATTCTGTATAAGAGAAAATAGAAGCCTCCAAGGCTGAGTGGAGTTTTTTTAGATATAGAATGTGTCAGATTTGAGGCTGAGGATAGTTTTGTTGCTCTGCAGAGTATATGTTACTAAAACAGGAAATGCTGTATTTGCCTCAGTTTAGGAAATAGAAGGGTAAATACTTACATCCTGGAGAGGCCAGTTGTGTTTGGAAAGAAGGTCTGACTTCAGCTGACCATTAGTTATTCACTGTATGAGTGAAGAAGAAATTACTGTGGCTTTCTGGTTTGTTTTGGTGGAATCTTGCTTGCCTACTTACCTTGAAGAACTTTCTGAGCATTCCACCTTATACACTAGAAAAGCATAAGCCATTTCCTGAATTTTCCAGATGCCTAAACAGAAGCACAGAGAAGGCAAGTGGATTGAGCAAAGCTTTACAGAATTACTTGGAAAGGTATAATACGTAAACAGCCGAAATTCATACTGTGCAATTTGCCTAAAGACCAGTTCTGCAGACCGAAAAACGCACACGAATGCTTCAGTAGAGGCTGTTATGCGTACATGGTAAAAGAGGCCTATTTAACCCTGTGCGCACACCCATATGTACAGGTATATATAGCTGTAGATATATACACGTGTGTATGGATCACAACACAGGGTGATTAACAGAAGCCTGAGGTGGAGGATGTGCTTTTGCAATTTATGCATTAGAATACTAATGTCTTTAGCTGTTAGCATTTTCCTGTTTCTGCAGATTCTGAGAGATGGTTTCTAGAAATCTTACACTGACTTGGCTCTCATTTTTAAATGAGAACTGGGAATTGGAAAAGAACTCTGTAATGTCCAGATCAAGATGTAGATTGATTAAACTTGGTTGTTTAATTTGAAAGGCTTTTCATTTGCTATGTCTTACAAATAATTATATGAGAATGAGATACCATTGATCAGCGATGAATCTGAAATACACGTTGGGTCTTCTTTTGTATAACTTACGTGATTTCATAATGGAGATTAAACGGCATCTTTTCACATATGACTTCCAAGTTTTAGTCTTAAAACAGTACTTTATAAGGAAACAATAAAACAGCTAATAAAACTTATATAGAGCATTAAAACAATTCTTGCCTGTTTAGGCACTGAACAAAGAATAGATGCAGTGCATGCTATCAAGCTAACTTTTTGGAAGTAGTGGAAACCCTTTTCACTTCTGGGTTACACTGCCTTGGAGAAGCACCATGTCTGCGGTCACATGCAATGTGTTTTCTAAAGAAATGCAATTGCTGCCTAGCTTTCCTTTCTCTCCCCCCCCCCCCCCCCCAACTTTTTATGTTATGCAGTATGAAAAAAACTTCTCTGGAAGAAGTAGTAAATAAGCAAGTTTTTCATGACTTAAGCTTTGAATCCTCCATTTATCTAACTGATGTAGCCTGGATATTTACTGATAGAGTATGCCTTGATAGATATATTATACTTATGTGCTTCTAGGTATCCCCAGCAATCTATAATAGTAAGCTTTATAGTGACAGCAAGCCAGTAACATAGTGTGTGGCAGGATTATACAGGGAAAGGTATCTGGGTTACAGAAATAAATTCTGCTTCCCCAGAATAGCTTGATGCTATTTCAGTCTTTAAATCATTTAACTTAAATATTTCCTGTATTGAATTGTTGACACTCTCCACATTAATGTCTTGGGTTTTTTTAAACGTTGCTATATAGATCTCTAATGAATACATATATATATCCCTCTCCCTCTGGCTACGTAGTTAAACACGAGAAAACTAGCAGTAAGCTGTGAGGAAAGCCTTGAAAATTAAGTAGTTTTGTTATTAGACTAATTTCTGTAGCACATTATACAGATTTGTCATCTTTGTATGGCCTAGCTCTTCCCTCCTTTATAGAAAGGAGAGATGTATACTCTCCTGGTCAAACTGCATGCACAGAAAAAGAAAATATAGCTGTGCTCGTGAACCCATGTGATTTTCCCTTGCGTTTTCCCTTTTCAGTTTCCCATAGCCCTCTATGCTTTTTCTCCTTTTGCTGGTACTTGCTGACAATCATTAACCATGAATATAGGGAAAGCCATGTTGGAGGGGAACTTGAACAACCCTTATTCTCTAAAAGCAAATTATGTTTGAACCATTTTGTTACAGAATTAGGATTTCACATTTCCCTACTTCCTTCTTAATTACTATATTGTATGTATCAGCTCCTCTAATTATTTGTGTGGCTTCCTTTAAAGGATAGAGCAGGGGGCTTGTTTTTGTTTTGTGGAAATTGTTCTGATTTTGGATAGGCGCTGGTCATTCCTAGTAGAAGCATTTGGCGCAGTTGAACAGCACGGATTTTTGGTGGAAGCCTTTATGGAACAGGCTAGTGTGCGCAGTAGTACGTCCAAGGACCAGCTTTGCAATAGTAAACACCAAGAGAAACTGATTGTACCTTGAGTTTTGAGAAAAGGAGGCAAAAAATCTTTTGAGTTGTACCTGCCTTGTCTAGCTACGTTCCTAGTGCTAAGAACCCAGAGAAAAAGTAAACTAGATATAGGATCTTTTTAGCTACTCACTTTTCCTACTCATTCTATGGTTGATGGGTACTCTAGAAATCTGTATGTGTTAGGGCAACGGAGGTGAACCATGCTGGTCCATTTAGTGATTCAGACTAACAATTAGAAAAACTTGTTGTGCATCGATACTCAGTTACCTTTCTAGACTACATGAGTTTAGCATAATGTAGAAATCTAATTTGTCACTTAATTTAATATGAGGCATTTGGTCTTTTAAATATGCATGCTGTGCTAATCACTTAGCACACAGTAGACTGGCAGAACTGAGTTTTTTCTAGTGTAGTATATGTTGCCTGTTTGCCCATCAAAGCATCAAGAGAGTGTGTTGTGGAATTCTCAAAGTGTCAGAGGGTAGAACATGCAGGAAGGGTGATTATTTTAAGTGTTCCTAACCATTCAGTAGAGAAAAGTGAGAGAAATCTGAACCACTAGTATAAAAACTATTCATTTAATGTAGTGAGAATGAAATTTAATTAAGACTTTAAGATTCACAATATATTACACCTTTCATTTAAAGAATTCATTAGAACCTTGGTTTTGGCTGGTTACTAAATATAGGCTTTGAATTTCTGAGTTACAAACTATTTTAAAATCATGACAGAATTAGTAACACCCTTCTAAACTGTCTTAGCATATCAGCTTTTCTCAGGGAAGTTAATAATTAATATAAAATCCATACGAAGAAGTTGTTTGTAGTTCAAAATAAATTATAGAGGAAATTGCACAGAAATCTCTCCTGGCAAACCTTGCAGCATTTGTTAATCTCTGTGAAAATAATGTCTGATAAGAAGGGAATCCAAACTTTCCTTCCTTGCATTTAGTCATGTTTTTCTACACCTTTGAGAAGATTGAACTACATATCTTGTTTCCTTGTCAGAAACAGAAGGCATTAGATTTGCTTACACAATGATACAGAAAGCATAATGAGATGTTTAAAATGAGACTTTCTAGTACACATCAAAACAAATAGACTTTATTACAAGCTAATATTGTTAGATTTTATCTTGATTACCCAAGATGACTACTCTTTTTTTGAGATTTTCATTCAGCCTTCAGTCTTTAAGTTACCTGCTGGCAGTCGTTCTTGCTTATTCCTATTACTTGCTTCAGTGTATTAAGTATTTCCAATGAGTCATGTAGTCATATGAATTATAAAGGTTGCCCCCTATACTTCTGTTATAGGCAAACCATAATATTCCCCCCCCCCCCAATATTCTTTGTTTAATAAAATGTTCTGGATTGATTCAGAATTTTTATCTGGGAGTATTGTTTTTTGGGTTCACCCCAAACAAGCAACATTGTATGTATTTGCAAAGCACCTTTTGTAGTTGTCCTAAAAGCAAATATATACCTTCTCAGTTGGTTTTGTGGTTTTGGTTTTAGTTTGGTTTTGCTGTTGTTTCTGGGGAGAAAAAAAGAAGGCTAGCTTCTTTCTGAATTTTGTTGTTGTTGCAAAACAAACTATGTAACTGGAAAATATTTTTCCCTGTAAATATTACTAAACTTTCTTCCTGCTTGTAGTCTTTCTTACCTAAAACAAAAAGGTGAAATGTTGGGATTTATTTTCTTCTCTTTTACAACCTTTGTTTTAGCAATGTTGCAACTGTGGGTGGGATTTCAACCAAAGAATTTCAGTATTTCTAACAGATCTATTGTCACTGGGATTTTTATGAAAGAGGATGATTTAAAATAATACTGATTTCAAAATTTCAGCTGCTTTGTGTGTGCTGATCTAATGGTTGTATCCATGGAAACTGGAGGGGTAATGCCGGACAGCTGCAGAGGTGTTAGAATTTTCTCTTCTAAAATTTTATCTAGGTTTGTCAGTGCAAAACTTCATGGGCCCTTTTGCAGTTTGCAGGGTTGGGCATTTGAGATTTACCATGTCTTTTACACAATCTTACAGAAAATCTTCTAAAGTAATTTTGTATTTCATATACCCCTGTAGACTGTTATTTAACAAACTAGACATTTGAGCCGACAGCCTCAAACACATAATTCTATAACCTAACTTGCGTCACAGGAGAGATCAGTGGCAGCCCCACTAAAAGAAATTGGGTAGCACTGGGGGAATTGTTCCCTGTGATTCACACAGAAGCTGATGGGAACTTTTTACCATCAGCTGTTTGATGTAACAGAGAGCAGTATCAAGCAGTTCAACTGAATATATCTGATCATCTTGTGCAAAAACATTGTCACTTGCTGGCATGGTGTCAGTATGCATTTTTAATACAACTAGTTTAGTAGCACTCTAGTAAAAGCTCATGTATTGATTGTAACTTCATTCCACTTTTTTTAACACATATATGTAAAACATGACATTTTAAAAATACTATTATGAACAGTCTGTAGTGGGCTTATGTGTTACACGGCAGTTCTTCTAGGAAAGTCTGGATCCTGATAGTACTTTAATACAGGCATGGCTTTATTCATGAGTAGTCCTAATTAAATTTGTGTTACCAGTCTTTTATTATCTATGTGTGCAAGGGCTCCTATGAAGGAAGAATCTAAACCATAGCTATCTCTACAGCACTAACAGCAACCTTTTTCTATCCCAGAAGTATGTAGGTTCTAAGGGCCAAACTTTGTATCTGTTTTTATTTGACTCTTTCATTGATCAAAACTACTGTTGATGTCAGTGGAAGTTTAGAATTTTTAAGTGTGTTGTGTCTTGAAATTTTGCATTGAAAGTGATTTGTCAGTGAGACAGTATGAAGAGGCTTCTTTATCTACAAAGCTGTTGTTCAGCAATCTAAAATTGATTAAAACCCTTCTGGTAAGAAGCTCTGAATAAAAGAATCTTACTGCCTTAATAGATCCCTGACTGAGATGCCAATGAAATGTACCACATCTTGTCAGTGAAATGAACAGAGGAATTGGTTTTCTAAAATTGCAGTAGAATTTGAAGCGCTGATTCTGGAATTATAGAAGTCCTATATGCATAGGATGCAAATAATTTCCTATACAGTAAGTATGGCAGTTTTGAACAACAAATGAAGGAAAAGTCCTGTAGTGACATCTTTGTGGGGTTTTTTGCTTCCCTGTCTTCAGTAGAACCCTTGGCACTGGTGGTGATATCCTCTGCAACAGCTTTTTTCAGGAGAAGGCTGGGGATGGAGTTCTGGCCTTTGGGTGAAACCTACAGCAGGGTCAGCAGCATATACTCACTCTAAAGTCTCACCTGTGGTTTATCTACAGCATAACCTGCTTGAGTGCAATGAAAAGGGAAAGATTTCTTACATTATGACAAAGTGGTATTTTTTTCTTCTTGGAGATGGTATTCCATCTTCTGCAAGAGCATCATCAATTACTGTAAAGCATTAGTGTTGAAACTAGTGGCTGAGAAATAAAAATAGACACGCAGTGAACATACTGTTCTCCACATACACCAAAAATATCTTCTGAATGAATATTAAAAGGTTAAATTAAAGTTCATATGGCTTGTGTGAGCTTTGAAATAATAAAAATTGACATACCTTGGCACTAGAGGAAGTTCTCTCAAATCTCTCCAACTCATCTGATGATAATGTTATTGTGACTATTAGTATAGCCACGATTATGGTGTGGTTTTTTGCATTTGTATTTTATTTTTTAAACAGTCAAATGGGGGGGGGCGCGAATGTCCTGCTTTTTTTCTTGTTTGCATTGTTAACTGAATTTAAAGGCTTTATGTTGAGACATCTACTAAAACTAATGTGGGCATACCATATGCCTTAAGATAGCAGTCTCTTCAGGCACGGTCTGATTTTGCAATAAGCTCTGCATAGCCTTTCTCTGTACTTGCATAGACCCTGCTCAGATGTCAGCATGTTACGTGGGAGTATGTGACACTAAAAACAGTACGTCTCTTTTTAACACCGGGGTTTGGTGGAGAAGCCCTTGCAAGGTGAAAGTGTGAGTTAACTTGGCCTCTGCTTAGTAAAAGCTAGCCACTGCTATAATGTTTGCCAGCCTTAGACTTTCTTTTCATCCAGTAGATGAGATCAGCATGTGATCCCTAGACAAATAATAAGAACAATGCCTTGTTCAGGCTAGTTACATCTTGCATCCTCCAGCCTATCCTGCTATACTGTACTGCAGTGTGAATGCAGATGATGAAGGTACAGTGGTCAGTAAGTGTAAAAATGGGATCAGCAAACAAGTCTAATGCTGACTGCATGGGATTTTGTGTGTGTGTAATGTCATGTCACAATTTGGTGGAGTAAAACAGTTTAATAAAAATACAGCTTTGAGGGCAGGCTAGACAAAGGCTTGTGCCAGCTCAGGCGAGAATTACTTTGATCGTGTAACATGGTTGCCACTAATAGGAGACTCAGGTATTTAGGTTGTGTCTGTGCCTGTCTCTATAAGAACCCAAATATTTTGATATCATACTTAAGTATTAGCATGTAAAAATAGTACATACGGAATTTGTGACCTCAAAAACTGACATATGTATAAAACTGAAATACCTAAAAATCAGCTTAAAAGCATGCAGGAATGCAGATCAGGTGTTCTCTGGGTTTTGAGTGCATTAAATTTAACTCTTTTGAGGCCGCTTTTCAGTCTCGACATTGCTTCCAATCACTTAGTGATTGTTTAGTTGTCAGTTAAGGCATATCTGATTTTATTTCAAAGCAATGACAACAAAAACGTTAAAATTATTTGAAAGGAGGAACCTCTGTTGTCAGTACTGTAGTGAAATTAGGTAACTAATTCTTTATTTGTCCTTGTCCTCCATCTTTTCTCTTATGTAACAGATTAGCATCTTGCATCCTTGCATTGCAAGGAACTGCAAAATACTTTTTGAAGCTGTAATTTCTATTATTGAAGCTATGCAAATTGCACTGTAGTTAGAGCAGTGACAGTGCACTTTGTATGAGAGATGTGTCAGTTTACCACATAACACTTACTCCTGCTGTCTCTTAAAGTCTATTTTATATTTAGTAATGTACAATGTATTTTTGTGTGACAGGTAAAGCATTCTGAAATAAAAGCATTTAAAGCAAATTAGAGTGTCAGCTCCAATACAGGCCTTGGAATTGTAATCAGGTAAATATTTTTTTTAGCCAATTTAGGCAATGGGGTGTTTGATATAAAGGCTTCAAGGCACAGAATGAGTTCTCATAAGCACACTATTAACCTGATCTAAAGTAATGAATACTCCAGTACTGGGGGGCAGATAGTGGTAAGGAAAAAAAAGTATCCATAAGCAGTAATTTCATTCTGTCACTTGAGGTTTGACCCAAAGCTCAAGTGAATCATGGAATTAATACAGAGGCTGACAGGACTGAATCTGAAAAACTGCATGGTGAAGAAAGCTTAATTTTACAAGAGTTAGTGAGCTTTCTCTCTTTATCTTGGCCAATACCATCAAAAGACAGGAAGGTCAACATGACAAAGTTTGCATAATAAGAGGGTTTCAGAAACAATTTCAAAGAGAAATGACATCCAAATACTATTACATGTTGTCATGTTCTGATATCTCATTATCAATACTTTTTAATGTAAGTACAGTTTTTCTGGAAAAAATAACATTCAAGGCTAAGGTATCACAATGTATTTGCATTTTTGAAAGATATATAACTATATAGAATTTATAATTATATAAATATATAAACAAACATTATTGGAATAGTTTTATAATATGTGGCATGGAAAATTTAAATAGAAAATACACATTAGGAGGGATTCTAGCCTCCCTTGCATGCTAGTTAAACAGATGTGTTCCTACTCATTAACAAGAGTCACAGTAACCTAAGAGGGTTGTGGAGCAAAAGTCTCTTGCATCTTTTCTGCAAAACATTTGCGCTTTGAAGAGAGAGATTATTTACCAGCTAGAAATGCAACTTCTTTTACTACGTGCTGTGGGTGTAGTTACTTGTCATTTGCTGCTTGTGGGGAGAAGAAAAAATCCTAGCCGTATATCAGGTTCTCCTAGCAGAGATCAAAAAATCAGACTACCAAATAAGACTTGCCATTTTGCTATCATTTTGAAGGATTCTTGTGAATACAGTAACTTATCCTTTCCAGTATCATATCAGTGATTTGTGTACAGTCTTTTGGGGATATTTTTGATGTTACTGCCTTGGCTGGAGTAAAATCAGACATGGGAACAAGGCCATAATGAGACTATTTAGTGGCAGTCTCTCCAGACTGCATAGGCAATAAAAGTTCACAAAGTATCCGCTGATTCTGCCATAAATCTTTTGGCCTGCAAACCAACAGGAAGCATCAGTGGGACACATTGCTTATGTTAAATCCCTCTTGAGGAGAGAGAGACAGCATGGTACAGACCCTAAGTACATAAGTACTATTCATCATCTCTGCAGTTGCAGGTTCCTGTAGGTTTCACAACCACTCTTTGTAAATTGTAGAATGGTGTCACACAATAAGCATTAAGCATGGTTGCTCTAGTACAGGTTGCAGCTGAGGGAGGGAAAGTTGCATCTGAAAAACTAAGTGAAACAAAAATAATTTTTTTCATCGTACTAAATTAGCATTTGTTTTATATACGCGTGTGTGTGCGTGTTCAAGTTTGAGATTAATTAGTAATTTAGTAGTAAGTGATAGAAGTGTGTGAAGAACATGATTTGGAACATGGGGGAATAAGATTGGCTACGCTTACTCTAGTTTCTCAGATACTGGTGAGAATTTTCTATTTGGAAAAGATATTGGGGTTGTTTTTCTGACGATGGTGTAGGGTAATTTTGCTTGTTCTAACCTTGAGTGCTAACTCTGTGGGAAAAACCAAACTTTTTTTCAAGTGTGTGTTATATCTTGCTGTGTAAGATTGGGATTCAATAGCTGATACAAAACAGGTCTCTCTTTCTGTTTACTTTTTTAGTGCATATAAATTGCTTACTACCGAATGAGCATGCTGGTCTTTCTTCAATATTTTTATCTGATATTTTTCTTCTGAACTAACATTTTTGTGAGAAGTTGAGGAAATAATCATCTGCCATCAGAGGTTTAGCCAGGGTCAGTAGTGGCCGCAAAATTTGTTGCCACAGCTCTGTAGCTGTCTGCTGAGTGTAATCTGTGCTCTGTTGCTAACAGCTGTCATAGCAAGATGTATTTTCGTCTGAACTGACCTGGAGGGTTGATAATTTTTGGAGAAGTTCTGCCATAACTTGAAAGTAGAATGGGATATGTACTTGATTACTTCAGCAGTCTTCAGGGATCTTTTAGGATTTTTATTTTTAAAAAAAAAAATATTTTTTAAGATCAGCTCCAAATTATTTTTTTTCATCCAATCTTCAGGCATGTTGGAGGAAAAATAATTCTGAAAACAGCACTGAGAGTATCAGTCTCGTTACTTATTAGAAGTGCTGTGTAAGAGTATTTGGGCTCTTGAGAGTACATGAAATGGTGGGACTGAAGAGTAATGTCATTGGGAGTAAAATAACATAAAAGTAGTCCTAGATAATATCCCTGTTTCTCTGGTAACTGTTAATGTTCATCTTGCATTAGTGATAAGAGGCCAAACGGAGTATCATATATAGCATTAAAAAAAAAAAAAGCTTACCAATTATCCATAATACCTAATGATCTCTCAAAGAGAAAGCCAGGAGTAGGAGACTACTGGAAAATAGAATGTGAAAGCCATGGGTGGAAATGAGTGTCAATGTGGTTTTTAGGTACCAAATGCGATTTGTTGCAAGATAATGCTGTTTGAAAAAGCAAGATTCCCTTTAACAAAGCGGCTTTCTGCTTTGAGTAGGAGCTTTCACACTTTTTTAAAAGCAATATGGTTGGAAATGAGAACACTTGACAGAGGAGAAGAGAATCTGGTCATCTAGGCTGGTATCATCAGCAGAATAAAAGAGCTATGAGATTAGAAAAAAAAGCTACTTAATTCTGTAAACTATAGATACCATTGGAAGCAAGAAGTTTCCATTAGATGCGATGGAAACAAGGCCATGTTTAGTGATCTGAAATCATCTTACACAGTGTATGAAGTGTCATACCAACATCACAAAAAAGAATTAATGCATAAAACTTGCCCTACTAGCTGAAATTTTCTGTGGGTTTTGTATTTTTAGTATGTTCACTTTGTTCTTGTGACTTTCCTGTTATATGAAGTGCTATCTATGCCACTATGTCAGATTACATGTTAACTCTTGTCCCACAGTGAATGTCAGGTAAATATAAGCTCCGTAGGGTGTAATCTGGCCCAAAGAATATACATCTGGCTGTATAATTATGTTTGACCGTAATTAAACTTCATGGTGGTAATCTTCATGCATATTAAACTTGTTGGTGACAAATCCAGTGGTTTACAGACCTGGTATCCTGGATTGTGGAGCCACAAGAAGAAAGTAACATAAAACATGGAACAGGAAAATTAACAATATTGAGGCCAGAAAGGAGGACATGCAAAGGCAAGGATTTTAGCTTTCTGTAGAATGATACTACTCTATAGATATTAAACTAATAACTGTTTTCTATCCAGTTTATCATATGTTTGGCTGTTGCTTTGTCTTCCTTCAAGTGGGAAGTCTGTACAGCTCACTACTTTCACATAGATATCAAATGGTGACAAGGAATAGAATTTGCCACTACTATACCTCTGTTTCCAAAGAAAAAAAAAACCCCACAATTACTGTTGTGTATTGTATATTAGATGTCATCCAACAGTTTGAGAATTCTAGAAATTCAGTACAGTCATCAGAGGGCTGTAATCTCTATTGCCACTCAAAATACATGGGTTTTTTTCTACCTTGTAATGCAGTGACATCACTTAGTTTAGACCTGAGCATGTGAAGCTGGAATTCTGTGTGTTGTATTGAGCTAATTCTGTTTGGAGTGAACATCTAAATTTGAAATGTTTTTTAAATACATCTGCTTATGAATGGTAACAAAAAAAATGGTTCAGGTAACAGCACTAGTAGTCATTGATTATTGTAAAAGCTGTAAATGCTTGTCAGTTTATACTTACTTATTTGTGCCAAGATACTCATGTTCTTTCTTTGAGTTTACTCATTCCTCACTTAAATGCCAAATGAAGTCAGAAAACTTCTGTGTAAGCAAAAATGTACTTATCTAGGAATGACTATATTAAATATAGTTAAAGACATGTTTCACATTTTCATGTTATCTTTAGTTTTTCATAGCCAAACTTCCACCTAAGTGTAGTTTTAAAATAAAAGTATTTTGAATTATTATTTTTTGGTTTAGGTATTGACATTTGTTTTGCATGATATAAAGTCTGTCACTTATATCTTGTTCTCCCCTAAATTTATCTTTCCTTTTTTTTTTTTCCCTCTGCATTGTGACTAAAGAGTTCATATTTTAAGAACATTTGCTTTTTTAAAATTAGTTAACAAGGTAAGTTGAAGTTCTTATCTAACTTCTAGGGAATTTGGTAAGGCAGCAGTAGTGCCACGTTATAACCTGTATACAAATGATGTTAATAGCTGCTCATTTGATTTAGAGAGTAGTGTGCTATTCAATTGCTCTAGGGGACTTTCTTCTAATAGTCAATCTTGTTCATAATTATGATGGCTCTGCCTCTTGTCTGCCTGTATAATGAAAAAATGAATTCATTAATGTAAAATACCTGTAAACTCTGAAACTACTCAGCTGAAATTTTGCTGCAAAGCAAACTTAGATACAGGAGAACATGGAGAATATCAACGCTGGTTTCTTGAAAGTAGTGTCAGTTTCTCTGACTCTTACTTCAGTGCCTCATATAAAAGCCATAAAATCTGAATGAGCATTGGGCTCATGTGAAACGTGCATAGTTCCTAGTATACCTAGAAAAATTCCGATTTTTTTTTTCATGTGCAGGAGGCTCATGAAATTTAAGATGGTTTCAGTAATAGTAAATTCAATGCTAAGTAGAAGATTATTTTGCTCATTTAATACTTGCCTTCCCTTCCAAAAGAGTCACCAAAAAGCAAAAATAACACATTCGTTACTAATTTTAATTTGTTATTCCCGTTTCTGAGCATTTGCTTCATTTATCATTGATACAGAAATGTCTAGTGTATGCATTCTAAAGGGACTGTGGAGTGCAGGGGCAAGCAAAAACATCAGTTGTGTTGACATTGCCAGTGTTGGGGAATAAGTACTATAAGCCAAAGCAAATCTGGAGTGGAACATTGAGCAGACCAGTAAACCGTATTAAATTAAAAATATATTTGTAAAAATAAAATTTGAGTCCTTAATGTATATTGTTTAGACTACTTACGCATTCAAATTAAATAATATATCTCTATTTGTGTATTAATACAATGTGACCTGCAGATAAGAAAGCACCATGGAAGTAATTAAGTCACAGAAAAGATGAGTACTTACATTGGGGAAAGTCTGGGAAATTCAGTATATTCACATGCCAACCGTATCTATGCCAAACATATCTAATCTTTCCACCACGTTTTGAGTTTTTAAAAGGAAAGTTGAGCTATTTGTTATGTGTTTTTTTAACACATCATAAACAAATAATGCATAATTCATCTTCCTGAATGACCACTGTGATGCTGAGACTAAGAATTTATGAACCCAAACTCAAACATTTTATTGTAGAACATTTACAGGTAGAATTGAAGGTTTGTCTCATCCTCTTGAAACGTGTTGATTTTTAGACTAGTTTTGTAACAGCTGTGGTTTTGTTAGTTTTGTCATGAGACCTTTGAGATGAAAATCACTAATTTTAGTAAATCCCCTGTTTTGTCTGTCTCTAGAATACAAAGAGCCAATCGTTCTGTTAATGAGTCACTGACTTTTTGCCAGGAAACCTTCATTCTGTCTGCTCAGTGTGAATCCTCATTACTGATATTTTGTATAGCTCTCAGTAGATTGGTTAAGTTTAATGTTGTTCTTGGATGTGGCTCTGGGAATCTGAATAAATCCCACAGAACTTGTACTGTGCTATAATTGATTTCAGCAGAAGCTATAGTACTGATAGCAAAAGGAACAGGCATAAGGCTGAAGTCTTTTTATAAAATAAAAACTTTTTTTTTTATTAAGCTTACTAAAAGACAAAAGACCGTGGAGATTAAAGGCCATTTGTTCCCAGAAGCACACTAGTTATTTGCCATAATATTATTAAAATAAAAAGGCAGGTCTCTATCTTAGGCTCCAACATTAGAAGATTTTTATGTTATGTTTGAGATGTTGCTGCTACCCATTTAGGCCTTTGTCAGCCAGAGACCTCCAGTGCAGTTCCACTGGCTGATAACAGTGGTGGGAGCGCAAATGATGATGAGGTGAGACTGTTCATTGGTATTTTTACCATTGTATCTTCTAGATGTGCTCTGACATAGTAAGGAGGCCAGGAATCAGTTTTTAAAACAGATTCTCCTGTGCCTGGTGCTTGCAGGGATTATGGCAGTCACACTCAGCCACACAACAACATGCCTTTCTTATGTTCCTTTGCCTGGCTCTCTCTATTTTATCTCTTTTCTCTTGTTTTACACTCAGATCTTATATGCCCTTTGAGAAGGGGGAATGCATATAGTGCTAGACACAAGAATGAGTACTTTATTTAAGGCCTCTGAAGATACATGATAACAAAAATAATGAAGAGTGAGCAGCAGTGTAATAATTGTACTTTTTTCATGAAAATTTCCAGATTTAAAGAGTAAAATGAATACTCTTAAAGAACAGAGGCAGATGAAATCACATAGTTAAGAGCTTGTTGACTTTCCCTGTGTTAATGATCTGGTGTTCAGGCATGGAAAATAAAGTATAAAACTCACCAAAAGTAAGACTAAAATACTTAATAATTTTGATTGTATTTAAACCCCTGAGGTCCCTAGTACTGAGAAGAAAACAATGTAATGGGGAAACACATTTGTTCACAAAGAAAAGCCTTTTGGATTTAGCTCGGTCAATCTGGAGGCATTGCATGAACACCTTAAGGATCCTTTTTTTATGCATTGTTGAAAGACAGTTCTGTTTCTTCTGGCTTGCATGCTTTTATGTCCTAGGCAGCAATTTTAGATACCTTCCAAATATATGAGAATCTCTGTTAACGCTTTCTTTCTGGCAGGTTTTGGTTTTTTAGTACTTAGCATAGATGATAGAACAGATGCATGTAAACACTATAGGTTAAGAGAATGTGCTAAAATCTTCTCTAAGCACATTGTTAATGTTTCCTTTATAATAAACTTTGCAGCATGATTTATCTTCAGAAAGTGCAAGTTCAACTGTGTATACCTAACTAAATACATACTGTCTATCATTGGAACACAGAAAATTGTTAGGTTGGCTTGCCTAGGAGTCAGATTAGTCATCTTCTATGAGAGTCTGAAGTGCAGCCAGATGACTCATACACAAGCAATACCAGTAATTTCAGGTTCTGCTGGCACGGCTAACTGACGATCCTGTTGCAGAGACCACTTAGTGATACAGTAGCCTTCCATAAGCAAACCAGGATCTTGAGATGCTTGCATCCACCTTTAGGCAAAAATGTCAAAAAAGATATAGTTCAATATATAGTCCCATTCCAGTTCTAAGTGCAATTATATTGTATGTTTTAATTTGTGGTTCATAACCCAGAGTGGACCCACATGCATTATTCATCACACTTTGTTGATGTGGTAGAAGGTGGGTTTTGGGGGTGTTTTTATCCATAATTTTCTTGGGAGTTGCTTTTTAGTAAGTTATGTGTTTCCTACCTGGATGGAGTGATATGCAAGTTTTAGGTCTGTGGTCTTGTACAGTAGTAAAATAATATGATGTCCTCTCTTCTATACGCACTTGCACCTGAGTGGCTTTCTTGCAATCCAAGTGGATTTCTTGATGTGCCTAGGCATAGAGCCTCCAGGCCTCTTTCTTTTGATTGTTTCACTAATGTGAAAGTTGAGTAAGAAATGGTTCCTACATACTTTATTCTTTTTTCCCTCTGTTCAGCCTCAACTTAATCACTAAAAACACTGGCTAGTGGCATTCTGAAACAGCCGTTGAAGCTTCGTGCCCACGTGCCCATAGGCTTAGGTGAGCTCAATCCTTACTGTCTGGCACTAGCAGGAAACATTATTCCAAATAGCTTCTCTTTTGTCTTAGTTATTAATTTATGAAATAAGAGGCTTAATTGCTACTTTCTTTCAGATCGGGTCAAAAATTATCCTGTATGCATTTGGGTGAAGACAAGGGAAATTATTTTGTCCCTCTTCCCCTTCACTTGTGAGAAGCATGCACTTTAACAGAATGCTTAGATAAGGAACTCTTGCAGACCTTTTAGGAGAGTCTTACTGATTCAGGAAAAACCCACGAGAAGTAGATTTTTGCATTCCTTGTATCTGGTGTTTCTACATTTGTTTTTTTTCCAGCTCTTGCTAATGTGCAAAAGGAAAAGCATGCTCAGGTGGAAAAAATACCTATCATTTATGGTTACTAATGTCAGAGTGCTACCTAGGTAAATGAAAAAATACAACTTCCTTATTCCCCGCCCACAAAAACACAAGACTGCAACACCAAGGGGAAATCCTTTATGTTCTCTCTAGTTAAGACCCCAGCTGTGTTTCCCTCTTACCTTCTACTCATATTCACACACACAGCCCATGACTTCTTTGAGCGTGAAAGGAGCAGAAGTAGGCATGAACAGTGTATGTAATCCAGTACACTTCCATTGAGCTCTCAGCAGTGTTTCACAACACTATTGCATTTTGTGTTTATGACAGAGCATAGACTTCTCTCTTGTTTATTTAATTTTCTCTTCCCATATTGCAAGGCTTAGTTCATTGGGGTAGTTTAGAAGACTATCACGCTTCTGGAGAAGAGAATATGTTTGGGAGGGGTTTTGTGGTTCATAATTATCTAAAAATCCAATCAAGCCATTTTCTTGATTGATTCTGGGATGAGATATACAGGCTTCAGTGGAGTTAATTGCAGCTCTGCATTTTCTTAATTTATATTTTAGGCATCTGACTGGCCCACCACTCCCACTTCTTTTGGTACATTTATTTTGTCCTTTTACAAACTAGCATACAAAGAAAGACTCATAGGTATATGCTGTGATTGTATTGATTTTTTTTTTTCATTAAATATATGTCTTCCAGTGATATTAGCACCATAATAACTATGTAGCTGAAAAGCATTTTTAATGAAGGATAATTTTAAGTCTCAAAAATGCTGTTGGTCAAGCAGGTAGACTTTCTTGAAAACTGTACATGCGTATAAAATGACACTGATCATGAATGCTGACGATTTCTTGAGGAATTTTCATGGCATGAACTCCATGTATAACGTTTAAGAAAATATTTTAAATAGCAATGAAAACAAAAAATGTGAGACCTAAATTACAAAAGCAGAAGGGTAGCTATCTAATGGTATTATCATACTAATCCTAAGCTTGCTGTTAGGAAATACACTGCGTGCTGACTGACCTTGATGACAAAACATTAATCAGAAAAATGCCTCAACCTTCAGTGTTTTGATAGCATCAAGTTATGTGTTCCAGGATTGATGCAACAACAGCCCTTTCAGATCAAGATCTCTTACTACATATTTTACTGTAGTAGGTTAGCAAGAAATGAAGAGGCTTTCTCAGAGATTGATTTATTATTAATCTGGCTGTCTATTTCTTTTCCATATCAGTTCCGTATCAGTTGAACAAACTGATATGTAGGCAAAATAAAACTGAAAATCCATGTGGAGGAAAGCAACAAAGCTAACAGCAAAAATGCCAAGAAAGTCAGCTTTGAACTGCATCAACCTTACCTTCTGAATTCTCTCGGGGAACAGAGCAATTTGAAATATCGCACGTACTGTGAACATGATGCCTATTAACTGTCATAGTAAGCCACAGTGTGAAGATGATGGTTTTGGCAAAATCAAAGGTGACTGAGTTTGGAGTGGGGGGTGGTGGATTATATGTACTTGCATCAGGAGTTGCCACACAAGTTGGTATTTCCCCTTTTTCTAATAGAGCAAAATGGATATTTTTTTCTGTGGTTTGCTTAGCTCAATTAATTTGATCTTACTCTCCAAAGTATCTGATGAAGCAATCCGGAAAAAATCGTGTTCAAAAACAACCTGATTTTTTTTACTCAATAGCTTTACTTTATACTGTTTCAACTATTGTTTTCCCATTGTTTGAATGGATCTTACTTCCTCTGGTAAGTGGAATGGTTTTTCAAGTTTTGGAGCACTGTGAAGGTGTATAGTAAGGGAGCTGAATGGTGTGAACCCATTGGGACTTATTTAATAGCTGCAGTAACTCTATTGCCAGTAGTTCTTGTAAGTACACAGGAGACTGTATTGATTGTTGCACTTCTGGCTATTAATCGTAACCCCAAATGCATCTTTTCCTTGTTCTCTTGAGGAAGAATGTTTTAAAAGAAATCAGGACCAAGTTTGCTAAATATTAACCACACATTACTTCTTGAGCTACAGCTGTTTAAAAACTATTTGGTTTACCATTTATTTTCTGCTACCCTCTTTATTCTCACCAAGGTTTGTCTTTTCTCTGTGATTTCAAACATAATGTAGGAAAAATGTTTACTTTTGTAGAAATTTTAGTTTCTTTTCCAATTATCTTGTGTTGTCTTTTAAAACTATAATTTACTAGGCATGCTAGGTAAGAGCCATTTGTATCAAGCTCCTTTCTTGTCCGTGCTTCAGGAAGAGAGGAGAAAAATTAATGATAGTGTCTTTTCACATAAGAGAATCTTTTTCCACAGAATGCGGAGTCTGCTTGATTTTAGTATCTTCTTCTAATCTAGGTACTTAACCTTATTTTGTAGAAGTTGAAAAATTGTCACAATCACAATTCCATAAACTATGTGTTCAAGGCTATAAAGGAAAACAGAAAGCATTTGTATGGATTTTCATTCCAAGTTCATACAAGGAAAAGTGGTGACTGGGGTTTCCATTCATTTGCAGTTACACAGTTCAGACCAAGATCAGCAAACTTGAGACTTTACCAGTAACTGCAGGTACTAAAGGAATAAGAGCAGGAGAGAAGCCATAAGAAATGGTAAGTGATGTTAAAAAAAAAAAAAAAATCCAAAACTGCTATCCTGCTATTTGAAGAATTAATGTGCAGTTACATTTTAAATCACAGGCAATGCAAAACCAAACAACAGTGGTACTGTCTAGCAAAATGCCAGTGCTCCTGAAGTAATCTGTAGATTTTGTATTTAGAGGATTGTTTCAATAAGATTTACAGTTTGTAGACAAAGAAATTATGTTCTGTGTCTGTATGGCAAGAGGTGCATCAATTTTAAAGAGTATTTTTAAAAATACTAGAAATACATGTGCTTGCTACCTCTGCAATCACTGATCCATGACCAGCTGTAGAACTGCAAGCAATACTTACTTAAAAAAAAAAAAAAAACACAAAGTGGAATTTATTGCAGTTGGTAACTCCTATGGCAGTAAAAAACTAAAAAACTGGAGGATGTGTTGGATTGCTGTTTAAATTTGTGGCTCATTCAGCATTTAGAACTGCTGCCAACTGAGTCTGCTGTTTAATTGTAACCTTCTTCCTGGAGTTAAGAACAACGTTGCAACCCATCTGACAACATATTCTACCATTAAATGTACTAACACGCTACAATAATTTACCTAACAGTCAGTAACAAATGTGTGTTTCTTCTCGATTTTCCTTCCAGTCCCCTTTGCTGTCTGCCCACTATTCTTTGAATGGTAAATGTATTACAGTAAGGAAGAGCAGTAGGACCACTACTCTATTAGCCCAAAACTAGCTTGTCCAACCTTCCTCATTCTCCACATCATTTGACAAGACATTTGTTAATGGTTTAGGACACTAAACCATTCAAAATTCAGTAACAAATTGTGTCATTTTGGTTTGAGAAGGATTGATTCTGTGGTTTCTGAGGAAGTTCTGCAAATCAGGGAAGTACTAACCACTGCCTAAGTGTGTTCAAATATTCCTGTCATGCCCAGATTCACTCCATCACTTTTGCCATTAGTTTTGCCATCTATCTCTAGGTAAGTTGAACTACCTGCCTTTAATATCAATATGGCAACACTTTATTGACCGTTGAATTGTCCAGTTGATAGCTGGTCACAATTTAATTATCAAAATGTTTAAGGACCAGTTCTAAAGCTAGTATATTTTGTTCTGCTAAAAGAGGTACTTTAATGATCATTCAAAGGGGTTCCAGTAGCACATTAAAGGTTGCCAGTAAAGTCAGTAGGAGTCTTTGCATGTAACTTAAAGTATTTTTATTGACAGTTTTCTTACAAGCATTTGCTTTTCATTACTTTCACCAAAATAAAGCTTATAGCATACAGTGTTTTCACACATTCAGGAGATAAGCTATCACTGCATTAAAGAATTCAAGATACATTTATGTAATACAAAGGGGGTTTTTTTCTTCACTGATATTAATTTTAAATAGAGCAACAAACTTTTGTCTTGTTACCATACATTTCCCTTGTTAACTTACAGGTGTTTAAACAACAATTGGGAAACTGCAGTGATAGTTATTGCTAGAGATAAAAAGTTACTCTATTAGGATGAAACCTGTATATCAAGTTATCAACTGGTAAATTAAGAAAAAAACCCCAAATTTAAAAGTATGCAGTCAATTGAAATGATACAGAAAAACTGTAAAGAATAACAACTATTTAACTTCCACCTCCAATTTGTGTGTAGAATAATAAAAAAAATTTCCAATTTTCATGTTTTTACACTGATTGGTATGCATATTAATCATGGCATTTTTCTGAATTTCATTTAGAATTTACAATAAACTTTTTTAAATAAATAGAGGTATAAAGACAAAATCTCATACTGCATTTCTCTTGAAGTTACCAACTATGTTAAATGCATAATTTAAGATCATAAATACAATCTCATTCAACTTAGTCCTACAATATCTGATTAACTTCATGTGCTCAGTGTTTCATGCTACATAGTTGAGAAAGGAAGAAATTAGGTGGCACTTAGTATCTTTAATGGCACTTCTTTTAGCAAAAGATAGTATGCATTTGTATTACTAGCCAGGGTTACTCTTCAAAATAGTATTTTAATATATGCATGAAAAATACATAGAACACTAAATAAAACAACGATTCTTATGTTGTGTTTGAAGCTTTAGCTAATGGTACAAGGATCATCATTGCTTGGTTTCATTTCCCCTTCCAGCAATAAAGCGATCACAGCCTTACTCAAGTAGCTGCATGTTCCCTTTTTTCCAATTGGGTGAGTGTTGTAGAACGCAGTCATGTCATCCTGCAGGAGAGGGAAAAGAGTTTTCCCTTAGTGTTGATTATGTAAAGCAGCCAAGCACAGGTGAACAAGAGGAACATCACAAATATGTTAGGAATGCAAATGTGGTTTTCAGACTCTAAAGCTATAGTATAAATCTGCTCCGATGTACACTTACCTGAACATGTGGAAAAGAGATTTCTAAAGTGGATTGCATATATTTCTTAATGAATTTTCCAGTTCTGTGCAGATACCACCTTCTTAATACAATAGGTGTCAGAGAACAACTGCTCTCTTAAAACATACTGTTAGATGATTTCTATGTGGTAACTTACTATGCTACCACAGTATGATTGTGAGCCAGATCCTTGGATGTACATGTAGAGATACTGACTAAAGATTTATTTGGAAAAAGAATTTTTTCTTTTTAAAACCCAAGAACAAAACCACAGGTAGCACATGAACTAATTCATTGATCAGATCAACAAAACAAGTTTCCTTCACTGAACACCTGTTTTGCACAGTTAATGATGTTAAAACATCTGCTTAATCTCAAATTATATATTGGGTGCTATAACAAAGGTTCAACTCTAATTCAGGAAATTGGTTATTTTTATCAAATCAAGGACAGAGATTCTGTGGTGAATAATATTAGACTTCTGTAGTTTTACAGTGTGTTGGAAATTACCAGAGTAAATACTTCTGACATTTATTACATGTTAACAGGGACTTAACAAGTGTATTTGCAAGTGTATTTAATGGAAGAGCATAGTTCAGACAAATTAGGACTTCTGTTAGCAGTGTGTGTTTGTTAGGAAAACCTAAGACAGAATATTATTGGAACAGTTCTAAATAGGCTACAATTAACTGCCAGCGGGCATATACCTGCAAGTATGGGATACTCAGATTCCAGAAAATTTTAATGTAAGGAGTTGGAATTTCCAACAACAACAATCTTAAAGATAGTATTCACAACTATAAATTGGGATTTCTTTCTGAGACAAAAAGGCCTCCCTCTAAGTAGATCTGGGCGTGGAAAAAAATTCATCACTTTAATGGAGGCTAGGGCAGCAGCAGTAAAAACTGGGTTTTGTGGGGGATTTTTCTTTCTGTTTATAGCCATTGGGGATTTCCAGCTTGTCACTGAAGTCAGTAGCATATTCAAGATACTGTGTGGATCTGGCACTTAACAGCCATTTGTGTGGATAAGTCCAATTTTGCTATGGCTGCCACCAAAAAGTCTCCAAAATGGGCAGGCCAAAAAAAATATCATAATTTCAAGAAAACTGTGTTCTTTTAAAATCAAAGCTATTGTGCCAGGTGATATGTTGCTAAGGCTGGATATCTAGCTTGCTTTCAAATCTTCTTACCAAAAAATAGTCACAAAAAACCTTGAAACTTCTGAAAGAATTCTTAAGGACCACATCCTTCCTCATTTTTTAAAGGAGCTAAATTCAGCAACAGGAAGTGCTGTTGCATATCAGTATGTTATGAATCAATAGCTTATTCAGAGCTAGCAGATATCTCTGAGTATATTGTGCACAATAAAATGCCAGACATAGTGAGGATGACCATCCTCAGTAGCACAGGGACTTGTCCCACTGTTTTACTCATATTTCTTCCTTCAACCAGTTCACCCTGGCTTTATTACAGAATTTCAGAGCTTTCAGGCACCAAAACCTGTACTTGAGAGTATTTAGAGCATTTAAAACATAAAACCTAAAATCCTAGTGAAATAGATCTTAAAAGCTACTTAATAATCAAGTTTCATTTATTTGGATTTTAAGCCTTAGAGATTAAAAAGTCATGAATGCAACTTTAGCACAAAAATCAGTAGCTAAGAACAGTTTTGCATTTCAAGTTCTTACATTAGTATTGTCCATATGAGTTCTTTCGTTACTAAATTTTTCTCAGTATCTGTGTATATAAGATCCTAAGTTCACACTAGCTTGCTGAGCTTTAGTTTTTTTCTTTCTTTTTTTGTTATTCTTAACGCTTTTCTGTTCTAGTGTCCCCCCCTAACAAATTCTTTCCCCTTTAATGAGTATTATATTTCAGCTTTACCCAGACTCCCATTTCAGAGCTATATAACGTTGAGTGGTCTCCTTACCGTACCAGTTTGAATTCACAATTCAGCAATAAAGTAAGCACACATCTTTTATCTTTGCTTATAAGCTCTTTGCATACTCAGGCAGCAGCTGGGTATATGAATTTATTATTTGTGTTCCATTCTGAACTAATATCAATTGCTTTTTATTGAACCACACAATTAATATTTATTACTAACTTGAATAAGAATGTTGAATTCTATAAGACAGTAATATTTTACTCACTTGATTTTCAGCTCCATTTGGACTGCTGTGATCTTTCTGAAAGTCATGAAATGCTTCTTGCACCACTTTGTCCAAGTCCACTTTGTCCTGGAACTCTAGCTCAGGATTTCTCTCCAGAATAACAGATATGACCATCAACAACTAGAAGGCAGAAAGAGACTGTAAGACTTCGAATTTGATTTGTTAAAATTTAGGTTACATAAAAACACTGTTAATAATTGCATATGCCTCTTTCAAGCAGGAAGCCATGTAATAATGGCACAGATAATAGAATTCTGACTGATAAAAGAACCACTGAAAAAGCAGGCTTTTATGAAAGGTTACAATTTCTGGTGACTACCTAACTAAGGGCACTGCTTAAATGTTTGACATTAGCATCTAACTTTGCTGGGAGCCAGGGAAGTTATTTTCCAGTTTATTCAGTCCACTGTGCGGCTGCACAAACGCTGGTGCTCAGCCAATGGAGAGGGTGAAAACACTGAACCTCAGCATTTGATGATTTGAGCCGTAATCACAGATGTTATTCATACTATTGTACTATGACAAAGTTTATAAAAAACAAAGTCAATAGACACTAATAAAAAGTCTCAATTCAAGACAATTTACATTCCTTATATCTGAAAGAGGTTTAAAATAAGAAGGTGCACATGATCAGTGACCTGTTGTAATAATTACAAGTGGACAGTACAGTCTATATTGGTCATCTTGGGTTTTGATAACTATGTTATCTTTTAGCAAAAATTGGGGATGGTCCAGCAAGCTGCATGACCAGTAGTTGTTAGCTGGAATTGAGATGCATTTGATTTTACTGTGGAGAAATACTCACAAGCACCAGAGGCATATACTTGGGAACTAACAATGAACACTGCTGACAACACAGATGTCAGTTACCAAGGGTACAGATGCTCTTGATCTGTTCAGAATGTATACGTTACGTGCAGTGGTGGGGAAGGAGTTTAAACAGCCTCTTGCTTTACTGTTAGGTATCGGAACATAAGGAAACTGGTAGTTGATTCAGTAGCGTAAGCAACCTACTAGACAGCCTCAGCAAAAGGAGAAGGAAGAATCTATCACAGGGCAAACTGGTATTTTAGAGCAGCTTTTCCCTAGATCTAGAAAATTGTTAGGAAAAGGCATGGGCTAGGGACTTGAAGGAAAGCTACTTTGGAATTATTATTCTTATTAGTTTTCAACTCTAATTATATTGGCACTGTCTTTAATATTTATCTATTTGCTTAGTATATTCTGAACATGATAACAGGAACGTGTTTAATCATACAAAATCTATGGAGAAACCACTGAAGCTAGTGTTCATATTTAAAATGCTATTTCTTCACATATTTGACCCTCGGTTACTTTTTTGTCTTTTAAGCTGTAACATACTTATGTACATTATAAAATTTCTTTCATTGTAGGCTACAGACCTCTACAATAATTTGCCTATATTCCGGCTGGTCAATATTTTGCAGCATATCTTCAACTAGAAGGGAAAAATTCATTTCATACATCGTCATATCCGATAAGGTTGGTTGCTGAAAAACAAATAATACTTTTATTGAAAGACCATTTGCATTAAATCAAAACCACCCCCAAGTAGAGCCTATTTATTGTGGAATAAATAATACTCAGCTAAGAAATATGACCACTGTAGGATCAACAAGGGAGCAGATTTCAGAGTATGTCACTTGGAAAGGGTCTTCTAGACTTATGAAGTCTAGAATAGAAATAATAGAAATAATATAGAAATAATAGAAGTAATAGAAATAACTGACTTCCATTCTATTCTAACTATATTTTACTCAGAATCAAAAAGAAAACTTGAAAATACCTTTTTTTTAAAAAAAAAATCCTAACAGGAACAAACTACCTTAAATAATATATTATGGTATAAAATAGACATTAACAATAAAATAATTCACTGTTAATAGAGCAGAAATAACTGAGCATCTATGCTGGTTTTACCTGTGGTAAAAATTTCCCTGCCACTATTAAACCATTAGGGGTTCTCTCCAAGATCTGCCACACTCGATCATAGAATCCAGCAGGAGTCCGATTCAGAGAACCATCTATCTGTCTTCTGTTTAGCCAGCTTCTGTGGACAAAGAAAATTGAGAACTTGAAGTAAAAAACCGGTACAGATGCAGAACCAAGCCTTGTTTTGTGGTGTAAGCCAGTAAGGTAAGCAGTGACATCGAATAGGTATTAATGATGAACATGCAGTATGTTGTGTTTTCTGGTAAGTTACACTCTAAAGGAAACAAGATGAAGATGCTCAGCATATAGAGGTTAGAATGTTGTTCTTATGTGTGTGTTTGTGCTTTATGTAACTGGAATAAAAGAATTAACTGTGAAATCTATCCAGTGCAGTACAGTAACAGTAGTAGGCTTAATTCAACATATCCAATCAATTTAAGTCACTATAAACTAAAACATACATAAAACAGAAGTCATTGTGGGGTACCTATGACAGCCAAATTTATACACACTGAAAAAAAATACTAACTGTAATATTAAAATTGTTTTATTATACTACAATAGGCAAAACATTATATAAATCTCAATGAAATTCTGCATCTCTAAAATACAAAATGTAATAGATAATGGTTTAGAAACACCTATCATTCTAATTTAAATACCAGGTTAGAAAAATTTATTTCAGCAGGATTGCTGAAGATAGATAGGTTTTTTTATGATGGCATGTAGAAAAACAAGTAGCCTATAAATTTAGAAAGTTTGACAGTATTTTTTTTTGTTAAGCTAAAGCTTTGAACAGAGTTACATTCTCCATAATTTTTTATTTTATTTTTTTTACTTACAATACTGTTCCAGCAGTGGCAGCCATGGGTATTTTAATTGGTGGATTCACAGTAAAGAATTAAGTCTTGTGTAGCAGTACTGCACATATGTGACAGAAGAGTTTTCCTAAAAGTTACTGTCTTCTAGTTGGCTTTTAAATTTTAAGTAGAAAAATCTATTTTTATATGGTAAGAGAGTAGCAAGAGCTCCCCTAGGAAGCAGAGCTCTGATGCAAAAAGCAACTAATACTTTTGTATCTTAGTTTAATATTACTGCAAAAAGTTCCATGTCTCCTCAGGTCACAAATAGAGGTTTTTTAGGAAAACTAGATTTAAATTACTGCTTGGCAACATGGCTTTCTGTGTTTCAAAGACCTTGTTCTGGTAGGCTGTTTGAAATGGGGGGGTGGGGAGGAAATGCCCTGGTCAACTTTAACTTTCTAGTTCTGCAGAACTTTTCTAGCCTAGCTCAAATGAAATTAAGCAGTAATATTTTTTGGTTTTGTTTTTCCTCTGTTTGTATTGCTAGATTAACTTGATATGTTCAGAATAAAATTACTTGTCAGTAAAATTATTTGTTTATCTGGACGCCAGTGTGCCCGATGAAATAACAAAAAGATCTTACATTGAAAAACCTTGATTTTAAATACTGGAGAAATGGTAAGAATTCCTTCTGAGATCTGACCAGAAAAGAGAACCTGAATTCAGACAACTCTGTGTGTGTTATTACACTTTTCTTAAGTTTCGTAGTGTAGCTCCCAACTACTCTGGAAGACCAAGCAAACAGTGTGGTGTTTGGGGATTTTTTTTTTTTTAAAAGAAAGAAAGAGGTATTACTAAGTAGTGCATCTTCTGAACAGGTTTGAGCTTGTAGGTAGGTGGGATATGCTTTATGAGAACAAGGCAGATATTTAAAGTTAAGGCTTAAAGGACTTATGATACAACAGCTGTCACTGCCTTATTATTGACTTTTAATTACTTTACCAGTGCCAGGATCAAGCCAATATGCAGCATCTTTTTCCTGTATAACTGTGTTGGAGTAACATGACAAATTAAGGAAAAATGTCTTACAAATTACTTTTCCATAAAACACTTAACTGCCAAAAACTTGTGCCTGCTACGACAGTTCCATCTCATTCTCTGCACGGCTCTGTCCTTGGGCTAGGACAAGAAAACATTCATAAAAACAAAAAGACAAGTTGTGATAGAAATAAAAGGTTGTTTTCTTCATACAAAGAAAGCAGCACTTGAAGATGTCAAAAATACTCCGACCTATCTGAATTACTATGGTAAGGAAGAGAGTCCTGTAAGCTCTATAAGCAAAACTAGTTTTATGACATTAAAAGAACAGTGCTCCATTTTAAAAAGGCTACTCACAATCCTGTGACCTATGCAGATACATCAAAAAGAATACCTGTGGAAGTCTGCACTCAGGTGATATATTGGTATAGTATCCTGGAGCCCAGTGTAAGAGGTAGGAAAATTGCAAAAATTTTACCCTCTATGAAAACTTGGAGAGAGGTTAGTTGTGGAGACACTGTTAGGGAGGTACATATACCACTAGCCCTTCATGTATGACAAATTAATTGGCAGTGATATGTGGTATCACAGGAGCAGAGATGTTGTCTAAAAATCACAACAGTAGGAAAAACTGTCACAGAAAAAAAAATGCAAGGAGACAGTGTTCTGGTTTTCCTGGCAGGAAGAGAACTTCTAAAAACAAGTCACTAATGGGTAAGGAAAAAGACCTAGTAATACTGTACAGGAAGAAGTTAAAGATAGGAAGTTTTGAAGGATATGCTGGCTAGCTTTTGTACTCGGGTAACTCCAAAAAAGAACCTTCATCCTCAGAAAATCAACCGGAGTGTTCTTTGCTGACCCAGCTATTGTATATTAAAGGAATGAAAAGCAGAAGGCACTGTGACAACTCAGGTAAGATCTCTAATGAAGAATGGTGCTTGAATTGCTTACTATGATTGAGCAAATTGTTTCCTAAATAGCATAATATTTAATGGAAAATGCTGCAAAGAGAAACCTTGGGTTGTTCTGCGAAGATTTTAGAGGAATAATGTCAACATCAACACAAGTAGAGACAGTGACTAAACAGCAAGCATTAATAACCACAACCAAGACACTGAAAAGCGTGTGGGAGATGCAGAGTACGGAGTCAGTTACACTGAGAGATTCTACATCACACAAATTAAATGAGAGACAGCAGATGTCGATTTAAGGAGCTTGTTGCTCGGGCATTATAGATCGGGGGGGGAAAAAACAGAATGTGTTTTGAATTAAGCAGGAACATTAGTATGACATGTGGTATATTTCCTCTTTGTTGAGAGAAAAGGCCATCATCCATTCAATCAAGGACTACAGAAATTGTGGGTAGTATGTGCCAAAGTTTAATCTAACAACCAGAAGTAAAACCTACAGGAGAACTTTTGATTTGACTCTTATCAATATAGTTAAGTGGAAATATTGTAATTTTAACTTCTTTCTTGTATACTTTGTATCACAATGCACACTCTTTTCGGCAGCTAGTTACAGCTTGGAGAAAAGATTACAAGTTTGAGGCAGCACTGCTGTCTCTTGGGAATTTTAGAGAACATCTGTTCTTAATTCATATAATAAGCTAGAAGAAAGCAAGCACTGAACAGCAGACAAATATTCTTACAAGTTACTTAACTAGATGGTATTGAGTCATTTTTGGCTCCACATGAAAGAATGTAACGCTTCAGATTACTGCCAAAGTATAGAGATTACTACTATAAAGTAAGACTTCCACAAAGATACACTGAAAAGGGAAGCTGCAATATAAAAGAAACAGTAGAACCTGGACACAGGTGAAAGAATGAAGAAATGCATTTTTGCTACCTTTCCTTAAATAAGTATATTCCTGATTGCAGATGACTGGTGATTTCAGATGTACATAAAGTATTTCAGAAATGAAAATTACTTGAACAGCCTAAAATGAATAAAAACAGGTGTCACAAACCCACACATCTCATTACCTCCCCTGCTGCTGTGGTTGAAGAATATCCAGCAGAAGCTGCTTCACTTCACTAGGGGACATCTGGTATAAGTCCTTGGCTGGCATATCCCCAGCACGGATTTTCAATTCATATTTCATAGCATGGATAATCCATCTGAAGTAAAGTGAGAAATATATTTATTAATTAAATATGAAGTTTTCAAAGATGAAAAATTAGTCTAATAAAATAGCTCCTAAGAATTCCACATGATCCTGGTATCTGGCTGTCAGGACATGCATAAAATAGCAAACAAATACTCCACAACTCTTACTGTATTGTGGAATTTACTCAGATTTTTGTGTTTGTTTGCAATATGATACAAACTGAAAGGGATAATGCATAGATTTTAAGAAATGGGTTGTGAAGCATACTTTTATAAGGAAGATATATTTGTCTACATATTCCCCTACGTCCCATGTTCATTAAGACAAGCATTTACCTGCCTTTTGATGTTAAAATTCCTATTCAAAATAATGCTCTGACAGTATAAATATTTTGCTGATGAGTTTTTAAAAAAAAATTAAAAATTAAATGATTTTACATTTAAAAAGACTTCAGGGGTTATCTATAGTTTTAGGCTTAGACTGCCAAAAGGAATTTCAATCACACTTTCTTTTGCTACTCCCTTTTGAAAAGATTTGATTAAATAAAAATATGGCAACAGTGAAGATTTTTCAGCCTTAGGTATCAGAGAGGTAGAACTTCACAAATTATTGAAGAAAAATGCTGAATTTTATTCTGCGCATTACATAAAAACAGTACTACAGCCTCCTCTATAATATCAAAGATGAAATAATGTATAGGTACATCTGAAGCGGGATAACTGACCGTGGAGCTCAGTCTTACCATCTGCACTACTTCAGTTCAAGTAGGTATTACTATCAAAAGTGAAAAGAAACTTAACTAGTTTTTTTTCAAACAGTCCATCATACAACACCTGATCAAGTCTGAGGTACATCAGAGCGCCTTCCTCAGTTTGTCATGAAATGCAGAGTATTCCCCAGAGAGTTACCTTATCAGTATAGCCACATTCCACTGGCATTTAGCCTACAAGGTATAGAAGGTTTCTGTTTATGTAATTCAAGTCACAATCTTCTCTGAAGGATTCTTAGTAACTACACAGAATTTTGAGATGTCAGGCCAACTGACTCAATGTTGCTTTAAATTTGAGGTTTCTAGGACCATTCATTGAAGAACATATTTTATTTATTTTAGTGGGGGAAGTGTCATTCTCTACTTACTAATTTAACAAACACACATGGCTTAGGAATCTCTTCTTTTTCACTATGACTCAAATGCATCTGCATACAAGTCATTCACTGGTATTTTCTCTTTGCAGTAGCCTACAAAACATAGCAAAGTGAAGAGCAGACCTCCTATCAAGCTCTTCGCTATAAAAGGTGGGTAGAAGTCAGTTGGCTGGAGGTTTTTATAGTAATAGGGCTGTCAGGAGCTTGATCTATTTCAACATGAAACCCTGAAAACAAATCAATAACAAGACACTAAATCAAGTAATTATCAAACTGGAATGGTGTTCCTGCGAGAAGGTTAATTTTGCTCACTGGAGTGGGTGATAACACCAAAATAAAGGAAATTGAATGTCTAGCATTAACCTTGGGAGAAAGGAAAAAAAAGTGCAAAAAGAATTAGTTACAGAGAATGAGGAAGGGGAGAAAAGAAGAGTAATGTGAATCTGTAAAGGGTGCAGAAAAGGTGTTGGAGTGCAAAAGTGGTAGAGGTACTTGCAGTAAACGTAGCATAGGTGATCTGAAGAGTTTTTGGTTTTATGACTGGAATGTACTGCTAAACCAGAAGCATGAATCTTGTGTGCTAGAAAAAAAGACTGCTGGTATCTCCCTCCACTGTTGAAATGCTGTAGTTTCTCCATGAAAAAAATACGGAAGATGGGACACAAGTTCTAATTCTAAAACATGCTCACTAATTCTGTAAATCTCAGTCAGTAGCACCTGGCCTCTTCAAAGAAGTGCTTACTCAAATGCATCTGTCTCTTCCGAAATGTGAAAAAATAATTAATTTCTGTGGATAGCAAAGTAAATGCAGATACCATGGAATATGATAACACTCAAGCACAGACCATTCATAGGTCACATTATCAAAGAACTAAATACAACAATCCAGGAGAAAAATGACATTTTAAACTTGATTCAGGTTTGTGCTTCCTCAGCTATGTATAGCTTAGCGTAATCTAGTTAGTATAGAATTAGACAGCTGTGTAGCGGATGAACAGTCAAGCAGCATTGTGTGTGTCTGTAATAGGGGTGGTGTTTGTGGATTATTTTTTTTAAGAACAAAAAGAGGGGTTTAGCAGCTTTATAGGACAAATCAGGTTTTTCTTTACCATGGCAGTAAATTATTTTTGTGTAGGGAACTGCCTTTGAACAATGTCTTCATTATGCCAGATATCAGATACTCAGATTCACTGAGTATCAGAAGTACACCTTGATGCCTCAGAATGTTTTAGGAAAAGCTGTAATGGTAAGTACATTTGAACTATTTCTTTTCAGAGTTTCAGCACAATAATCTGCCTAAAAAGACAGCTTGTTTTAGAGTGTTGTCTGCAATGGGAATTTCAGGTAATAAAAGCCTTCTGCAGTTCAAATGTACTTACCATTACAGCATACCTGCCACTGTTCATGGGCTGTACAGAACACATCTAACACCACTACACTGCCTGTGGCTTTAAAGCCCTAACATGATAGGGATCAGGCTTTGAAAAATACTATAGTTCACTGTATTAACTGTAGGAAAGCTTCACATGGGCTATTACAAGGACTGCCCCTCCTCCACTTTACACTGTTGATTTGGCACACTAATTTAAAGCAGGCTTCATAGAAATGTAAAATTAAAGTATATGAGTTTTGCTGCATCATCTTATATAAACCATTTTTGCAACATAGGAACAATTTCTAGTGAAGTATGTATGCTCCCCTGCAATACTAGTAGTAAGAACAGTAAGTACTTTGCTTACCCAATCCGTATCTTCAGCATGCCACTGAAAAGTTCAGGTGAATTTGAGATGATCCAGCCAATATGTATGACAAGTTCCTGCTGAACTACAGCTTCTCTTTCATCTTGTAAATGACATTTTTCATAGATGATGTTCTTAATCACTCCTGGGGATAACGGATTAGAAATAACTTCTTCCTCTTGGCCAAAAGCTCCAAGTGTCACCTGCAGTACATTGAAAACAATTCAGAAGATATAGGGAGGAATAAAAGCACCGTAGAAGCAATTCAGTAATGAAGCTTTATGAACTCTGCTTTTCTTGTTAAAATTTCACAATACAAAAATAATTTTATGTCAATGACTGATGCTTGTTAATGCTGTTAGTTGGATGCTATTAAAATAACAAAATTCACTAAGGACCAGAGTAAATACAGAATATATTTTTCCAGGTGAAAGTAAAAGTACCTGACCACTGCTTTGGTTTCAAAACTGGCTGTATAATTGTGACTGTACACTAGGTTTAGATAGTCTTTCATTTCTGACAGCTGTGGAGCTCGCTTAAAATTCAGAATTAAATTAATAGTTTCATTTTCTTATTTCTAATAGCATCCTAAAAGTTACAGCCTTCATTTTAAGAAAATATATTGCTGGTACTAGATTGTTTAACCACAAAGGAGGAATTATGTTAAAATTCTGATTTTCTTTTAATCTACTGTCAGTAAAACACAAACACCACTAACTTTTCTCTTATAATAAACATGATAGGTTAAAAAGCTGAAAATAAACAACTACAAATCATGCTGCATGCGGGTGTAGCTTCCTCTAGAGCGGTGTAGCGCCAGATGCACATACCCAGACCTCAGTCTGGAGTAAGACTAGGACAAATCTGTCATAATAGCATTGCATATAGGTAAGTATACACATATTTTAATACATTTTAATACTAAAATATGTATTATTCAATTATTATTATTTAGAAACAGCTCTTCACAAACTTAGTTAAAATTATTTTGGTGGGAGGAAGAAAAAAGTCCTCCTTAGGAAAGGAAGAAACACTGACGATTAAACTTTGTTTGCCACAAAGGTTAAATCCTGAAAAACATTCTGCTCAACTGCCACCCAGCTGTTGTCTGATGCTCAGTTAGAGAAAGAGTGGCTACATCTTTATTAAGTAAGTCTTAAAAAGAAGCTTTATTGCTTGACTCCATCTACTTTTGTTGAAACGAGGGCATGTGTATAAAATCTAAGGGGTTATGTAAATCATGCCTCTTCCCTTCTTATCTTGACAGTCTTTTCAGTATTGTTCTGTCATTATATAACAGTAAATTTAGTAGCCCATAGTATATGCAAGTTTTAAACATTTCTTTTTTCTCCTGGATTTTTCTTCTTCAGTAGTGATTTATTAAGCCATTGGGTACTTTTAAAAGAAGCATCAGAGGCCTTCAAAATTAAAAAGCCCATTTATTTAGTTTCTCTGTTATCATTCCTTAATATGTTTCTGAGGAGTAAAGACTTACCTGCTTGCCCTGAACTAAAACATTAGTAATAGATGGTGCAAGGCTGTCCACTAGTTTACCTAAAAGACTTGCTGCGAAGCGCACAACAGACCTGAGGGCAGAAAACAGAGCAAACCCACTACATATCAAAAGCTAGTTTAATGAATTCATATATAAGTTTGAAGTCTGCCACAGCCGAGATCTCAAAACTAACTTAGTAAATATGTACATTATAAAGCAGAATTTGGATCAGATTTTATGTAATCTTCTATGGATTTTCATTTTGTAGTCTAGGTATAGATTAATAGATCAAAAATAAATTTAGTTAGAACTCATTAAACTACCAGCTCCATAAAAAGCTTGTTGTTCTTTTCTCAACATCATCTTGAAAACAGACAGGTAAGCGATGCCAGCTTCTCTTTTGTGACACTTTCATCATTTTGCAAGATAAATACATTAAAAAACTACCAAGGTTAAGAAAGAACTTGCAAGAGAAAGCAGAACACATAACACCAAGGCTTTGTTTTGTTTTCTGTACTGAGGTAATATTTCACATGTGTAGCATGAAGAAACCAGACTTACGTAAATTCCTAGGTTAAAAACTAGGTGTAACCTCTAAGAAAAACATTTTTTCATATATCCAGTTGATGATTAAAGATATAAATACTTGGAATAATAATTTCCTGACAAAATACAAACCTAGTAGACCCGTATTTGAGCCTTCCTAGCACAGGCTTTGACACTACCAAGAATCCTTTATCCAGAGAGATAATGAACAAGTTGTAATAGTCTATAGTGTTAGTAAAAAATTCAAACAGTTGATGTTGATGCCTGTGAAAACTGCTACACACTTCTTAAGATCAAGAGCAAAGCATTTCAAAAATGCATTAGCTGATACTATCAAAATGCAAATAAGCAAAAAAGAAAAAAAAATCATGGAGCTCCATTTCAGACCTCTGGGCACTTTACCTGTTTCCCATGTACCAGTAAAGTAGTAATATGTGGGGCTATAGAAGAAGAAAATTTCTGTGCAAATGCAGCACTGTAGCGCAACACCAACCTATATGTATGTCACATGGCAATCATGGAAAAGAAATGAAAAACAGTTTACATATTTTGTTTCTAAAAATACTTCTGATTTTTATTCTTTACAAAGAATACCACCAAGGTATTTGGTTCTACCTTATTATTGGCAAAGGCCCATTTAACTGCGTGAACAGAATAAAATGAAAAATGAAAAACAGTTCTTATATTTATACACTCAGCTGTTAGGAATAGTTACAGAGTGAGAGATCAGAATTCAAGACAGACTTCAACTCATTTCTTTTTATCAAAGAAACTGAATTTCTACTGAGCTCCCGGGCAAAGAAATTAATAAACATCTAAATTCAAACATACTTGTTGAAACCTTTTAAAGTTATTCTGACAAAGTCAGGCTGAAAGCAAATTATTTCAGGGCAATAAATAAACTGTGTATCAACTTAACTAATTTATGTTTGATCACTAGCCTTGGTACAGAAAGGTATTAATAGTATTTTATCATGCCCTGTAAGAAATAAAAATATTAAATAATAAGAAAAGAATGCTAACAAGAACTGTACATCAACGCATGTATATTTTGCACTCATAGCAAAACGAGTTTATTCCTCTTTCATATTTTAAAAGATAACAGTAAGAAAATACTGCTTAATTCTTTTTTAAAGCATTACAGACCAGATCTTCAGCTGCAATGAACCAAGAGAAAGCTGTCTTTTCCCCCCCACACACCTTTTGAGTGCATAAGGATACGGCTTTACTCTCTACACACACAGTTGGGGGGAAGGGAAGGTGTAAAACAAAAGGAACATGATATATGTATACAAACCAGAGCTTTTTGCTGCCAGCTCGTCTATAGATCCTTTCCATATGCTCAGCAACAGTACCTAAATGTATTTAAAAAAACAAAAACCACAAGCAAAAAAGATGTACGGGTTTTCATTTAATAGTAATAAGTAAATTTGATGAGATCAGTTAGTTAATTCTGAATCAGCTTTAGTAAAGCGCTTACCTATTGTCCTTAACATCTAAAATTTAGATGCAATCAAGTCCCCCATCATCCAGTTGTATGTTGTTACACAAGAAGCCAAACCAGATTTCAGCTAAATTTGCTGCTCACACTATAGAGACACCTATGATACCACCTATTTTTGCAATATATTGGAGAAAACTAATCTACATACACATTTGACCTATAAAGGTCCATCCCCATCATAAGGTACATCCTCAAACTGCAGATTATGTCTCGGATATGGAATGTAGCTACTCTCTCTGCTGTCTTGCCTCTTTGTTGAGTTAAAACCTGCGGGAAGCAACAGGGAAGTCTTGTGCTTGACAGTGTAATTCATTGAAGGGATGTTAGGTTCGGACAAAGTTTGTAATAGCTGATATCCAAGACATGAGTTGTTTTCAACTTTGTATATGAACAACAGATCACCTGGTTAATCATGTGGGTCATGAGACTTTCACAGGATCTTTCACTGCTTTGTGGCTCTGCCCTGAATAACCACAATAAGGCACCCACAAAGATGCCTAAGTGACTGAGAGCTAGGCTTGGTAATGAGGTGCATTACAGCACTACTCTAGGGAAGCTAATGATCACTGCTGCTAAGTGCAACAGGGGATAGTGGACAGATATATTAGGCGTTATATTACTGGTTTACTACTGTCCCTCTCCAACCTGATTTTCTGCGTGCCAAAACCAAACAGCACATTTTGTGAAGTGTAAGGTATTAAAGTAGCATCACACTGTGCAAACATGACCTAAAAAGGAGAGGGTAGGACATGGGAAGAACACTGCTTCTAAAAGTCAAAAGTAGGTGAGCCAGGATTCAGAGAAGTCCTGAAGTACACTAATTACATTAAGCAGAACAAGAGATACCATTCTCTTGTCAGCCCATAGTTGATCATAGTGCATCAGCTTGCTATACTGACATCTCTTCAACTATGTAGAGGTCAAATGGGGACCATTTTGTTAAAGGTAAAAGTGGTGACAAATTTTCCATTGTTTAAACTTCATTTAGCATCTAGATTTTAAATTCTCAGATGGAATGGCAGTGTTTTTCATGCCACTCATTGTTCATCTATAACAAAACAACAGTAGCAGAAGTTGACTCACAAAATCATGGCCTGTGCTTGTCAGCTGAAACACCCAAGGTTCTTCAGCTTTTGTCTTTAGATTTATGTTTTATTGATTGTGTGATTATTTAATGTCAGTCTCCATAAATCTCTAGTCGTAGGAAGACAGGAACTTTTAGTCAGTGACTCAGACAGTTTAATGAAAGGTGCATATTAAAAAGGTTACCATCATCTACTATTTCATATTGGATGGCACAAAAAGGTCTATGCAAGTGAGCTCTGAACAGTCAAAGGCACAACAGCACTTTTTTTGTGACCTAAATGGTGTCAAGAGAGTTTTTAAGTTCATCATCATGATCTAATGGTCAAAAGTGGTTATACTGGTTGTTTCCAGAGGTTAGGAAGTCTGCCTCAAGTTGTTTCCAGAGCAAAGAAGGACACGACCTACAAAGGACTAAGAAAACCACTGAGGCTCTCAAAGGCCCAACAGCGGTACAGGTAACAGGGGTGAAAAAGCCCGCTTCAGAGACTACACGTGCACAGTGCTCAGCTTCTGACCATGACTTTGGATTCACATTGTATTTCAACAGTGAATTTTATTCTACCGTACATTGTTTTCATTACATTTTTAATATAGCAAAATGGATATAATGTATATTTATGTCAAAATGACAACTTTTCATCACAAGAACCAACTTAAATCAAAATTATAAAGCAGGGCTCTAGAATACGAGGTGGTAAGTTACACTGCTTGATGAATAACTAAGGGAATGTTATTTGATCTTAACATTCCTCTTTTTCTGAGGGGTATTCATAGTACAAAGGCAGCTAATAAGTAGTCTTTTGGGGGAAAAAACCAGCAAACCTTGCAGCACAAAAGCCAGAAGCATCAGTAGCTCTTCTGAATTATTTTTCATGAGTTTAAATCCTGTGCTCTAATACAAAGCCATAATACAAAATTAGACTAAGCTTCAGAGATGTATTAAAGTGCGATTACATGAAAGTAAAATAAAAATTCAGTATCAAGCTTCACACATTTCAGACTAATTGTTACAGACACATGAACTCGTCTTTAGTTTGTTTTCTATACAAGGTCAAATCCCCTATTTTTGGTATCTATGCATTCAAAATTACAACCAGATACAGCAGCAGCCTACAGACAATGAAAAAGAGTGCATATATTTAGCAGCTCATTCCCCACTACACTATGAATGTGCATGTCCCATTTAATGCAGAAATTGCTTTAAATAGCAAAGAAAATAGCTACACAACTGCTTGCATGCACAGCCATTATTCATGTTCATTACAACTAAGCATACAGCTGCTTCCTGAAATATTCAGAGCAGTCAAATTAAAGCAGCTCTTACCTTCCCTGGTGATAAAATTCGGTCCTTCCCTTTTAAGCAGCACACTCGAGAGTAATGCTTGACTTGCTAGGCAATTGCAGTCCTTAAAAAAAAAAAAAAAAAAAAAAAAAAAAAGGCAGCAACAACTTAACAACAAATAGCCTTCAGATTTTCAGTGAAGCAAAACCAGAAAAGCTATTACAAATTTGAAGTGAAACCAAAGGACCTATTTTTGGTTTTAATTTAAAAAAAGTCTACAAATTTTCTTTTTAAGGGGACTTCACAACTATTTCATACCCTATGTATGCTGTATTGTTGTCACTGCTGCTTTCAGAGGCTTCTCCGCAGTTCAAATTAAGTTGTAATAATTTGGCCTCAGAAACATTTCTGGATTTTTCTGTTCTCACATCCCGTCATTTACAGCAGAAACGCTTGTAGTGAATAGGGAACCAAGCAGAATACCTTGTGTGTTCCTACTGAACACTCTATCGAGAAACAGTCACCGGTAGTTTTCTTCTAGATACGGGAAAAACGCCAGATTGGAACTTTCCCTTGGAATCATTAAGAAGTCACCAGTCCATCAGAGCGAATACCATCTGTTGAAGTCTTCTGAATGTTCATCTAACAATAAAATATCTATTCATACTTTTAGATGGGTCACTACCAGAAGATGATGTGGGTAGCTCGGAGAAATGGAAGCCAACAGTTACAGCATGAAGGGCCAGAAAGTTCTGTGACTGTCAAAAGGAAGATTCTCCGAACAGGAAGATCAGACATTTTATGTTCCTAGCTATATTATTAACATTGAACCATGACAGATCAACGTGATTAGTAAGTAGGCTGCTGTTAGAAAGAACACCTGCACATCATTTCTCATTTCACGAGAATGAAGTTAAACTGTATTTTTATCAAATTTACTTACGTTGAGTTTCTGCAGGATCTCGTATGTCGACTTGTTTTTCCAGTCATTAATATTTACATCTGGTTGCTGCTCGAGTTCAGAAGCATTTGGAGTACTAGACTGTCTCTTGACTTTTGAATGTTTTGGAAGATCCAACTCCTCCAAACTCTTAAATACAGGAGCCCTGAAAAATAATATTTCATTTCTTCATAGTTCAAAAAGTATTTTAATTATCAACTACTTCATCATTATTATTTACACATGGCCTTACTCTTCTGTTTCAGTGATTCTTAGGAAGTCAAGTTGTTCAACAACTGCTCCAGATATTAATGTCTGAAATGAAAAATTGAAAAAATTAAAAAGATGCAGAATTATACATAACTATATAGTTTTGATCACAATGTGTTGCTGGTGGTTTCCATTGAGAAAGTAGTTTCTTTCCAGAGTATTTTTCCTTTTTCTCAAGATCTCCCTTAAGACAGAAGTAGTCTCTCAGGCTGCTGTCTCTCTTTTGCTGGCGTTCTGCTGTTCTTTTGCCTGCAGTGTACAGCTTCATCAAGCAATGGCCAGCCCCCCTCCCCAGAACGGGTCTGATGAAAAGCCCCGAGAGAAGGATTTGCATTCCTCAGAGTCCTGCGTGACACCCATGTTCTGGATCATACCACACATTGTTTGAGGGATCACTGAAAGACGGCTAGTTTTCCTCTCAGGCTCCGTGATGTTACAGGAACACAACATAGTAGTATTTCCTACTCCATTTCCTACTCCTACTCCACAGTAGTCATTCCTTAAATCCAAGCATGCCTAAGTTTGCACATCAAATGCAGCTTACAAATACTTCTGTCTCAGAATATCACATACCTGAAATTCAATGTTACATTTGTCTGATATAGTCATTGCAATTCATTTACTCCAAATTTATATGAATTTCCTATTTATACAGTTCCAGAGGAAACGTACTGTACTACAGCATTTTTAAGACTGCTTTTTCATGGTTCTCATTAGCTAAATAAAATTGAGTATGTATTGTGAACTTTTAAATTCCATTGCATTGTACACAAGTTGCAGTAAAACATTCATCTGTTACACTGTGGGATGACTGACTATAAAAAACCCTGCTTTGCTTTTATTGCTGGTGTCATTCATTCTTTGTCTTGCATATCTGCTTGAACACATGATGACAATGGAAACAGACAGTAAAGATGAAAATTGGAAAAAAGCTACACGTCTTCTAAGCATAATTTTCAAATGAAATTACATTTTGTATATTTTACCAAAAAAAAAGCATTCATACAATCAGAGACATAACATTCTGTCTCTAGGCACGTTTACACATACGCCTCTAAATGAAGCAGCTGAGTACAATTCACAAAGATGCAATATCTGTTTTGTGGGAATAGATGAATTATTTAAGAAAACACTACAAATTAAACATGTTGCTTGTTCTTGTACCAAATCCTCCCCCATAATGAAACAAGGCTGTTTCCAAAATGTGACAAGCGTGCAGTAAGACTGAAACATTACAGTTAAACTGCTGGAGAAAGCACACCATGTTCTACCAGTCAATGCACTGATCACCAACATCTAACATTAATTTATAAAAAAAAGGTAAAATAAAGACGTAAAGGCTTTGGAAAGTGGCAAAAGAGAAAGGGATGTTAAGAATAAATGAGAGAGACAATTTCCATTTAACCCAAACCAGTTTTTATATCCTTAGCTTACTGGCATAACAGGAATTACATCTTAGTAATACGCTGCAACATGGTTAAACATGGTATACTGACATATGGGGAAGTTCACACATTGTATTTATGGATGTGGTAAGAATTTCTCTCTGGAAAAAGTATAAGGCATTCTTGTGGCTTGTTTTTGTTTTTTTGTTTTTTTAATAAATTTCATTCAATCTACAGGGGGATTGAGTGAGTACGTAACTATATTTAACAAAGTTGTATTGGGGCCCTGTTAAACTAATGATTCTCTCATTGGCCAGTCCATTGGAAGTGATTTCTGCATGCGACTCGACCCACTCTGTCAGCCTACAACAGTTACCAGCTCTTCACTTCTGCAGTATTGACCATTACTAACCAACCCTGGGTTTGTTTTGTTTTCAGACCTGATAATTCTAGTTTTGGGTTACAGCAGAGGTAGACACTAATTCACCAGCAGAACTGCAGCACGGGCATTGACCAACAACAAACCCAGGAGGGCAGAAATAGCCCATGCTGGACCTGCCATCAATAATTCCAGTAAGTGCAACCTTAATGTGGCACCTGCAGACAGCCTGAGCCAGGCGAGCAGCAGTGCTGCCGCCCCTCTGCCGCTCCTGCCCGGGGCGGGGTTCCTCTGCCAGCTCCGGTCCATGCCTGACTCACCGGCCAGGGAATATGACTACCGCTTAGCGGAGGCCAGGCATCGTGTCACTTAGCATTGCAGATTGTTAAGATGTGGTTAAGTCATGGCTGCAGGTAACAGATGAAGCCTCAGGGAGCTCACAGTACAATTTTAAAGCATCACACCTCATACAGCTGCCTTTTTTTTTTTTTTTAGGTGCCTTAAAGCCAAATAAACATTTGTTCGTAGTTTACCAGGCATTCTTTTTAATGAATAACAAATAAAGCAAAGACCAATGACTGACAACACTTTAAAACTACTAATTAATTGCTTATTAAAAAAAAAAAAATAAAAATCTTTCCGGAAAGTTGATGAGTACAGAAGGGGAAGTTCACTCCCTAGACTGTAACAGTGTAGTGCTTACAGTAAGGACACACGACATAGACTGAGGAATTTCTCACCTGCTAATACATCAGTTTAATCAAATGCAAGGCAAAACAGTCATTGCAGTTAAATTTAAAAAACACCCACAACAACAAACACTGTAGAGAAATGAAAGGGTTTCCATGGGCAGTAACGGCATTTGCTATAGGAAAAGTAAATGGTAACAGGAGAGACAACACGACCTACGTGTAGTAGTTGTTGTAGAAATACATCAGTATTTGAAAGATAACAAGGATATCTTAAACCATTATAGCTATGAGTATTTAATTTACAAATAACCCAGCTGTTTTAAAAATTCATTATTTTCTAGGGAACAAATTATAACTGTGGGTTTGGTTTTCTCTCTTACAAAAAGAACAGTTCTTCAATAGGGGTAAACTGAGATTAACTAGCACATACAAGCATCTATACCCAGCACCCGACTCAGTAATATTCATGTTTTAATGAAGTAACACTCCTGCTTTAAGATTAATTCAAACAGCAAAGATGTTAAAACTAGATCTAGTTCTTGTAAGAATTTTAATCTATGTGAAGCACCATTTTTGGGGGTTTTTTTAACCCCTTGTTGATTATCTAATCAAAATAAATCCCTCAATGCTTGACTTTGTGGATTTATCCGTTGGTGGTAATTTCACAAGATTGCCAAACATAAAAAAACCCCAAACCTTCTCTCTTTTGAAAATCCTCTATGAAGATTATCACTTTCTAGAGACTCATCAAAAGGAATCAAAATAAATCCATTTTCATTTAGGATAAAACAAACCATACCAAATGTCTCGGTTCTTGACTCCTTAATTTTATGATACTAAATAAAATACTCAGAAGTCACGTGAAAAACAAAAGTGGTAAGAATCCACATACCAGTACTAGGAGGTAAGAACAACATTCAGGAAAAATATCGTACCTGTACTCTGTCAACGTGAACTTTCACTCCTCCAACAATTCCCTTTCTAAAGGCTGCCAACATGTTTAATATTGGATTGAATCTGCTCCCTCTGAAATTTGAAACAGAACTCCATTAGTCTTGCAATGAGGTAAATACCACACTGCAAATGATGCTTTTCTCTCTCTCTACCTTATATTGTCTTCGCGGATAAGTACAACGAACAGCGGACGACCATGCATTTTCCAATACTGCTTTATGAATTGCAGTGCATTCTAGGTAAGAAATAATACATTAGTTACAAAAAAACCCCACAAGCGTAACATACCAGGATACGCAGTACAAGGTATTAGAAGCACTACCTTAAAGTAACAGCAGTGGAAAACCCAACAGATTTAAAAAAGCTTAGCTAATAAACAACTAACACATTTCTTCAACCAATACATGCTGCTTTCAAGCACTGCTATTTGACAAGTTTTGTAAAAATAATACTAGCATATATATGGTTCACAGACTAAACCACTACATAGAGTGCAGTGTACTGAATTACACGTAATGACCTAGCAATTCTGCATGGGAATCCGGGGCTGGAATCCAAGCCACCAGCGTGGTAAAACCAGTGCCGCCACCTACGCGCTGCCAGTAGCTGCTGAAGCGCAGGGCACTTGACAGGTAAGCTTTGCGCTCCTGCCTGCCTTGAAGTTTGGGAAGGAAGGCAATTTTTAATGTTTGTGCAAAGTCGAGTAATATTTCCTCCAGGTAAGGCTTTCCTATTTTGCTTAAACAGACCAGTCCCATTTCTCTTTTCAGCCAAGAGCATTTGTTTTCCCAAAGAAACAAATGATCATTTGCTTGCTGCACCACAGCATTCCCAATCACTTTCGGGCAAGTTTTTTTGTCCGATACAGATAGTCACTAGAACTCCTGCTGGGCTGACAGGATATTCATCTTAATACACTGCCCAGGACAAAACTGCACCTTTATGTTACAAGAAAACGGCGTTCCCCTTCCAATCTTCTATTTTATCAGTTTATTCTTCTACAGAGTGTATTTTTGTCAGTTTCTCAAAGGAAAAGTTACAGATAAATACCTTAATGTCATCAATCAACATCATAACATCCTGAGACATGTAGAAATCACTTAGATCAAAAATGATCGAGTAGCAAACTACAGTCTTTCCTAGTATTCGATAAATCTGTTGAGAGAGAAAGCTGCCATTAATCTTTTCTTTACAATATTTGAAGCTCTGAAGTAGCTGAAAGGGAAAAAAAGGTATTTTAAAACTATCAACATAATAATCAATGTAGAACAGTGGAATTAAAAAAATATTTAAGATAAAACGCACGTATGTAATTTTAGGTACTCTGCTTTTTACTAGGCATGCAGATCTACATTCTATTTCAGTTAAAGCAGTTCACTTCATTACCCTTCAGCCTGTTCAGGCCAAGTATTACAGTAATTGGATGTCTAGGAAACACATGACAGTTTAACACTAAGACAGAGTATGCACATTCTTAGTAGCAAAATACATGACAAGGACTTTAAGACAGACGCATAAAATAAACTTACATTTCAATTCTATTTAAAATCATTCAGAGACTAATTCAATGTTTATCTGAAATACACATCAGTAACAACAACAGAAATATTTCTTGCAACAACCTTTGATGTTCCAAGGCATCCTATAGGTCTGTCCGGTCTTCCAGATAATCCCAATTTGTCATTGACTCCCAAATGGAAGTAAGCCTGTGAGAAAGAATTATGAAAACTGAGGGAAACCACCTATATGTACGCCTTTCTTGTGTTCCTGCCAAGTCTCACGCTTAAAGCTGTGTGTGTTCTGCTTTAATTAGAAAACAAGATTCATAAAATGTGGTCACTATTGGGGTTTTTTCCTTTTTTTTTTTTTTAAACATCTATGTAACAGCAATCAATAAAGTGAGAGAACACTAGATTTGGTAAATATATAGTTCAAACACCAAATTTAATTCTTTTGATAACAACAGGTATCTATACAGCAAAGAGAAATCAGCTATGGAATTGAAGCAAGAAACACAAGCTGTACGATGACACGACCAAGCAGTCTGGTCAAGTCCTCCCAGGGTAACCTGCATCCCCTCTGGCACACCAGTTCTCTGCTGTAGATACGGTGTCACAGTCCCCCTTCCCTCCTCCTAATAATAATTTTGGGAGGATGAAGGATTTTCACCTTACTCAGGAAGGTGAAAACACAGTTAATGCTGGTTGGCACTGAGAGATGTCTTCACTACGGTAGGGAGGAGTGCTGTGGGGGGGACCCCGAGCTATGGTTAGGACACATGGGGGCAACTTCAGGCTTGGGCAAACACTGAAGTCCTGCCTTTCTGCATAGTTTCAAAATTCAACTAAAACTTGTTTCCTGTATTAGCTCTTTAACCTTCTTACTCCTATTATTTTTCTAGTCTATATAATTAAACTATTTTTTAGATCTTCAAATTACTCATTGAAATAAATTTTTTAAGGATCATTTGCATTTATTCTCTGGCCAGTTTTGCCTTCTGCAATGCTTTTCCGATGTGGATACAAAGGTAAAACAGCACTATAGGAACTCTTTAAAGATCTTTATTCTAATTTTAGTAAAAGCCTGCAAAATGAATGCACCAACACCACAAGGAAGAGGGAATTACCTCATTATTCTACCCAAATAGTATCAGGGGTTTTTGTTTGTTTGCTTTTTGGTTTGTACTGGGGTTTTGCATAAGCCCGGAGAGCAAGCCTCAGTTCTCACAATGCCCCAAACACTTTCATTACTTCAGCTCCACAGCTATTCAGCTTTACAGCTATAGCATAGCCTCTTCTGGAAGCCCACTAGGAAGAGGTTTTGCTTCAGGCGATTTAATACTTTCATGACATTCTTTTTTAAAAGTAAATTTTGATGAGATGGATGTACCTACCCATCATGAGTATACAGAAAAAGCCAGAACTGCCAGATGTCTCACCAGCTTTTGAAATATAAATCCTAACACAGAAGTTGGCATAGCTAGGAATTTAATTGATAATAATAAAACTTAATGAAGGTCTCATCTTCTTGTCAGGGAGACTAAAGAAGTGATGGATGACAGAGAGACAATATATACTATTCTACAGTAAACTTATGGAGTGTCCATTTGTTAAACCAAAAATTCAGGTACAGAACTGCAGGACAAATAGAGTCAGAGAGAATCTATTTTGAAGTGTATTATCAAGAAAACTAGTGAGCAAAAATAAGCTGAGAAATGAACAAGGCTGAATGTAAACAAGGATGTTTCTTTTCTTTCCGTTTAAGTACTTCTCGGGTGTTAGTGGCAGTCATTATTTGGGGTGAGCATTTTTCTAAATAAGCTAGCAAGGTTTTGCCACAAGGTTTTTTTTCTTGTGTCCTACAGACCTCCGATACATATAATGGAACTTCAGGACTAATAAACTAAATATGTTCATTATACTTCCCCCAGACATTCAGAATTCATCACACTTGTCTGAGACAATTTGTAGAATTCAAAGTTAGACAAGAGCTTCACGTACCTCATTATAATAGACTAGAAAAGACTGCTTCAGTTGGAAGGGACCTACACCACCAGCTAGTCCAACTGCCTGACCAGCTCGGGGCTGACCTGATCCATGACTGAACTTCAGGTGGCGAAGTATGAAACAGATCAAGTGCACACCCGTGACTCTGCATCAGCCTGCTGGTCTGACAGTTTCCTGCAGCTTGTTAAGGCTGGTTCGTGTACAGTGGGACTGTTTCCAAGGTTTTTTCAAAGGAAGGGCACAAGTGTGTCGGAGAGAGAGGTAAATAGGCACCCAGTAATCACACAGATTTTTATCAGGACTTTTCACAAGGGTACCTACAATTGCTGATCAATGTATTTATCATTCAGAGCAGCATTTGTCATAGTCTCTTATACTGAAATGTATTTCCAGGACAAACAGCAGTGGATAGCTCAAAGCATATATTCAATGCAGCCAGAGCACTATATATAAAGTACAAAAAATGACTGAACAAAAAAGAGGCCACAGTAGTGCTGAAATGGACCGGTGCAGCCTGTAGATGCCATTCGTCTTCGGCTGCTGGCTTCACCTGGCCTCAACAGCTACCTGGACAGACACACCTGAGCTGGCATCATCAGTGAGGCTCAGTACAGACAAGGGCTAAAAGGGTCACAGCCTTCTCAGTGGAAGGCCATGGTACGCTGTTCGGAGACTACTTGCCTCTGTAGAAAAAAGAAAACCTGAAGCCTTCACAGAGGGCAAAGGGGATTCTGAAGATGTCCTTCATCCCAGTAACTTTTGACCGTAGCTTTTTAAATGGGCTGAGTTAAAGGGGTAAAACCAAAAACGGCTTAAACACCAAAACCTCCTGAATATAGTCAACTCAGGGGACTTCTGAATAAACAGTTACAGAAGTCTGTATAATGCTTGTTATAGGGGTTACGCTATGAAATCATATTATGGTTTATGCCTATTGCCTTAATCCATTTCTTTGACTATTGCTTATTAGCTTGTTTCTCCATCAAGTTTCACTTATTTATTCTACTGTGCAATTATTACTGAAATTTTATTACTCATGCTTTGAAAGGCGCTCAGGTAATAAGCCTAATCAGATCATACAGAAGATCTGGGCCTCAGTGCTTCACCAAGAGCTCTAACTAGGCAGGTGTAACTGAGCAGTGTCAGCGTACCTTGCAACTGAATTAGAGTAACACAAAAAGGCAGATAACAAGCTTAAGGAGATACAAGTCTAATAGCTCAATATAAATTCCTATAGTTACAAAAGAAATGTATAGGTAGATAAATAATTTTAAATGCAAAATTCCTTACTTTGACTAGTTCTTTTTGAGCCCATATCTGAATTGGTTCCACCTGCTGGGGGGTCTGAGTTTGGATTCCATACGTGTTCAGAAAAACTTGTAGGCTACGAAGGAAGTAATGACAAATTTAATGACAAATCACAGAATAATCTTAGTTTTAACAATTATCTTGGCAGCAGATACACTAGTAGCAGTATTATATTTTGCACTTCCTTGAATACTTTTAGCAAATTTAAGATGTCTATTGTTCAACACTTCCCTAATGCATACGTTCTTAATAAAAGTAAATACATACCGCTGACTTTCTGCTATCAGGGCCACATGCACTACCAAATCATTTTCTAAAGGACCCTAGAAAATATTGAAGAAATATTTATTAGCATTTACTAACTACATATTTTGGTAGATACAGCATGAACAGGGACAATGTCTATTTAAACAATTCACCAGTATGACAGACATCACTGTCTGCATTGCTTTTTCTTACTGCATGAACAAACTGAAAGAACACAAGACTAAAACTTGTAAACCTCAAAACTATGGGAAGACTGTCCTGTCAATAGTATTTTGCAAGATGCATTTTGGAGAATTAATAATAAATAGGTTTCTGGTAATAATTTCCACTGTTTGTTTTGTTTTTATTTAAAAAAAACATGTAGGAAGAACATTTTGCTTCATACAAACATTTAGAATTTATAGAATCAACATATTTCCTTTATGCCTGACATGCCATAATGTTTTGATACATATTTTTGTAAAGAGCGAAATAACAAAGCTATTTGGGTAACTGGTAATATTCACTTTAAAATAATGAACTGATGATTTCAACCCTTTACTCTGAAATATTTTGATCGGACAGCTACTATTACATTTTACAGGAGATAACAGCATTTCCTTGCATTGTTTCTAACATACTTCATGTTTGAAATAAATACCGGTATTTTACATCAGGAAACCGTGCAAATAGGAATGAATTCAACATGTGGGGTGAAATCTTTGACTTGACTCCTGGGTCTTGAAATTGCAATTCACCTTTCTTTTCACTGGCAGCATGTATTACTAGCTAAAAAATGAGATATCTGAGTTATTTCTTGTTCATTTCTCTGGCATTCCGTGACTGTAAAATCAAAAGAACTAAGAGCAGCACACATTTTCATTCCTAAAATGTGTTTTGTCTACTTTTGTCTAGAAACTATCAGAACATGAATGACAAAAATTAAATACATCTTCTATCAATTGATTCTATAAAACCCCTGCATTTTCTGTGAAGATAGATGGATAGACATATTGATTTAGAACAAAAAGTGCAGCATGAATGCTTGCTTGTTCCGACATCTGTGAGCCTTGATATCAAGTTAGATCTTACAGATTTACAGAAGAAATTCTTGGTAGCATTTTCCCAAAAGCCTACAAGCACTACATTTCTGCTAAAAATGTTGAAGTTTTTGCCACATGAAATAAGTTTGTGATGAAAGTACATGCACAATGAGACCAAATTAAGAAGTCAGAAGTTCAAGTGACATTAAAAGATTTTCCTCCTCAGAATAAGTTGATCATGCTATCAGTTGTATTTACAGAAACAGTCAGAAAAGTCAACCCAATTCTCCACCATAATCAGTGCATTATGTTTATAAAACAAAAAGCAAAGACCCCCCAGCAAACGAGACAGCCCCCTCCAAAACTGTCCTGGTTTATAGACAGCCCGTGATCTAACTTGGGGAGTGGTCTTCAAGTTAAAGCTCGACTTAATGATTACTGTATTAATGACAACCTGAGTGGGACTGTGTAACCACAGACTCTAGGCTGTACATAAACGTTTGTATTCTGCATCTCCACTGAAGCAAGTCCTTCTCTGACAGCAGCACTAATGCCCCATGACATGACTTCTTTAGAGCAGCCAGTAAGTGGTGATTCTATCTTGGGCCGAGACCGAGCAAATCCATCTGCAGCACAACTGGCACAACACAAAATCTGTGTGAAAAATAGCTAGGCTTTGAAAATGTATTGTGGAAAAAAAATATAGCTATAATTGCTGTACAACTACAGGATTGCTGTAACATTAAACAGAAAGTTACTTTCATTGTCATTTAACATGTCAAGACCTGGAGGATCACAAGTAGTGGTCTAGAAAAAGACAGATCAAAATAACAGAATACTTACGAAAAAAGTACACCACCATCTTCAGTAACAATAGTGATATATAGCATTTGCTATATATTAAAAAATAAAAATGTGGAAAAGCATTGACCTCCTAAATATTCCACTAAATAAATCTTGTTGTTAAAAGTTCCATTTTAATGTGTTCCATTTCACATTTGTCTAATGACGCCAGCCAAGATGTTGTTTGCACAACATCGATCACCTTCTCCCCAAGAGACTGTAACAGACACACCCCCTCCCCCAAGGTTCACCCTTCTGCCTGGCATTTTCACATTGGATAGTGGGCAGAAGGATCTGTTTCAACTCCATTCTGCATGCTGTGCAAATGATAAATATACCCCAGTGTTTTCAGAAGACCAAGATAAAAAACAGATTAGTAGCTCTTCCTCTCCCCCCCCCAAAAAAAAAAAAAAAAAAAAAAAAAAACCCACCATGTTTTTTAACATGTTTATAAACCACTGGAGGCAGGATAAAGGGAAAAACCCCTGACTCCACTCCATTCTTGGCAGGAGCAGAAAAAGCAGCTCTGAGTTAGGCTTTTGCCACACTCTCTCTGGACAGATGCTATCACTATGTGCCTTTCTGCACACATTCCCAGGAAATCTCAGAACTCTGAAAAAAATCCATTCATTCTGAAAGTGTGAGAGAGCGGGCATAATATACAAGAGCACTGATTCAAACGGTACCTACTGGGCTTTCTAAGCATACGGAGCGAGATGAGGAAAACAGAAATAGCATGCAATAGAAGAAATGGTACTTAACCCAAATAATCCACGTTGCTGCTACAAAACTACAAGTGAACTGTTGGAAAGCACATCTGCTCCTGGAAGCATCCAAATACTGCTGAACGGTTTATGGTCAATGCTACTAACACACCAGACTTTTTAAATGAAATACAATGTGGAGATGCATATGCCTTAAATTCTCAAAAAGCATTTAATCATTTTAGAATTATGTTAACTGTGGTAGACAATTGTATTAAGACAAATGAAAGCAAGAGTGGGCTTATAATTAACATTACAAAACAAATCATCCAATATGAAATACCTCTCTCAACCAGCAAAATTAGACATGCTCTAACCCTAAACATAATTTAGGTAGCTGAAAAAAATCGTAATATATCTCAATCTACCTACACTTAGTAATTTTAGTTCCTTCTTTACATGTTACCTACTTCCCTGAAAATAAAAAAATAAGTAGTCTATCATTTTGACTATTCTCTTCCCAACATAATCAATGGGCATTAACCTTAATTTCCAGTAACTTAAATGAGGTCCTCACAAATGATTAGTCTACAAAGCAAAACATTAAAAGAATATAGTCATCACGTGCAGTCAGAGAATTTAATTAATTAAATGCAACCCTATACATATATTTCAAGTTAACCCAGAAAATAAATTAGTCTTACTTTAACGATTGAGTAAGATTTATTTTTTTTTTTAAATTCAAAACTAAAAGTAAGACAGCAATAAATCAGCTTTCATATGCTCCAGTAAAATACAAAACAAAACCAGAAAATCCCCACCCCACCTCATTTCTCAATGTTATTGTTACTACACAGGCCCTCTTACACACTAAATTCCCCCAAAACAGAAGCCAGAACAGAAACTGCGTTATAATATAATCTCTCCTGGATATGGAGACAGTAAGAAGGAATAATAAAATAAGCTCTTCTAAAGAATCCAGTTCTAAAGAGTTATCCTCACCTAAACAAAATGCCCTGCATTATCTGCTTTCAAAAAGTGAACGAAGCATTGATGATGCTCTTTTCTTTTTAGTTCATGAATGAGATTTAACCTGAAACACTGCTGACCACTTAGCATTACAAAGCAAATTATTAGCACAAAAGGGAAGCTCTCTGATTGCTGTTAGACTTCACCACATTTTAGAACACAGACTAAAACTAGCAAAGAGAATCCTGCTCCAGCACCACACTGGCGTTTCCCCAGGAGGGAACATATGGAGACCTCTTTCTGAAAATGAAAAATAAGTTTTTTGGGGCATTAAATTGGGAGAGAAAACACTTCCTTTTGACTATAAACAGACAACATTAATATTTTAGTATTAGCAGCCATTATGTTTTTAGTATACTGCTCATTTGATTCCACAGTTTTCTCCAACAAATGAGATTGTCCTCTTTGATCACATTTTCTAGGATTAGTGATGCATTCACAGCTGTAGTTATACATAATATATATATTTTTCATAGCAATTTTACCTTTGTAGATCTGTATTATCTTATTTTCCTTAACTAATTATTCTAGAATATTCTTCACTGGTGCTTCAAAACTATAAAACTAAGTTTGGAATATTTTAAATACTTCTTTTCGTTGCTTGTTTAAATCTACACAATTATGTGAGCAGCAGATACATTATTGTAGTGGCACCAAAGCCACAAATAAAGTAAATTAATCACATTTGTCAATGGCAAGTGTCTTTGGAGATTATAGTCAATGCGATCAAAATGTGAAAATATTCCTACATAGAAAATGCGGTCCTCGAAGAAATATTTCCTCAGCACAAAGCTTCAAGTAAAAATTAAAAAAGCCTTCTTTTTGGTACATCACTGTCCCAACCACTGTACCTCAACAAAATTTATATACATAGGCATCTGAAATTTTTATATATCCTCTTTTATTCCTTACAGGAATAAAATTTAATGAAAGTTCAAATATTTTTCTGTTCAATTTAACTGAATAGTTCTTTAGCTATATGGAAAAGAGAAGACATCATTAAAGAGAAGAAACTGCTTTTGATTTCCAAAGACATCATTAAGACGCCTTCCCATTTCATATTTTATTTTTAGTAATTTTCTGAGCACTTTACAGCAAATACTAAATACTGATTTTGCATAAATTAGCTCAATTAGATAAAATGGCATAATTGAATATTCAAAGTGTTTAAGCAAGTTTACAACGTGGATTAAAAACCAGCAAGGCCAAGACTCTCAACTGGAGTTTGCTGACTTTTAACTGCAAGACCTTTGCTGACAAAGCATACCTCACTCACGTTGATACATCTACACATCTGCCTTTCATTCCTCAACCTTCTCTTAATGGTGACCAATTTGAACTACATCTGTATCAACAAATGTTTTGCCCCAAATCAAATTTAATAGTCAAAACACACAAAGTACAGCAGCACCTGTTTCAGTACAAACAATCCCAATGAAATTCCACAACCACCTGGTTAGCATTGCAGGGACACTAAGCATTCTGGTCACAATTTCTACATTGCTGCTCAGAGGCTACAATGACAAAGGCCTGATGCCACAGTTGTCTAGAATTCCCACAAATTCAGAAGTGCCTCTCCTTCTTCTAACCCACGTTGAGAAGACATGCAGTATCTTGGATATTTTTATCTTTTACATATCAAAGAAAAGGATGCACAGTCTTTAGAACAAACCATCATCTCCTTCAAAGTGTTCATCTGTAGCATATTAAATGTCACTGGTTTCAAAAAACAAAAAAAATTTGATGGGCTGCATGCAACACTGACTTGATAAAGGCTTCTTCTAATGGCACTCCTAAAAGGGCAGGTGATATCGGCAGCTCACAGTTTCTGTAGCATTCATAATCCCATGATGTAAGAACAAAGAAAGAAATGGGAACAAATGAACCCACTGAGCTTTCACTATCTCATATTAACATGGCAGAAGTGCTGCACTGTGAACAATGAAAGTCTCATAATGAATGAGACAACACCCAGGCACTTGGATTACCTTGGTAACAGGAAATAGTAGGAAACGGAGGTTTTAAGCAGCATTTGGATACAACAAGAAAAACATTGTTCACTTCTGATCTTGGAATAAATCTTAAGATAAATGCTTCATATTTTGTGCTTCAATAACAAATTCACAATGCTGAACAAAGAACTTTTCAAATCTATGATCCTTATATCAAGAAATAAAAAGGCTGAAAAACATCTCTTAGCTACACATTTCCCTACATACAGTTCTGACTGCTTTAATAAAGGAAGTCCCTTACATATAGGCCATGTTTCTGTCTTGTTATCCTATCTACTGCAGATTTGAATTAGTGTTTGAAGCATTCCCCATCCCTGGGCACTCGTTCCTGCTGTACATTTAAGCAGGAGCACATGTACGTACCATACGTGTACATACCAAAAAAGAACCTCATCCTTGTAGCTCTTCGGAGCTCTAAATACAAAAATACTAATACATTGAAGTGGTAATTAATTTGAAGGAATAAAATTTTAAAAAAGCAGGCTCATTCTTGCCTTCCTGACATACCTTACAACTCAGACTATCTATTAGCAGCTACTCAGACTTACATTTTATGTATCATTTTGATTGTATCACTTAATTTGAAGGATAACATGCATCACTTTCCCAAAACTGCAGATGTTAGTCTTCCTTTTAAAAGCAATCCTTCATCAACTAAGAAAATGTATATACATTTAACGTTTTCCTAGCACTTTAATTGTAACATTAGAAGACTGTATGTAACACACAGATGACAAGTTTTTAATAAGAATATTTTAATACTAAGCTTATACTTACCTGATTTGAAAATCTCATGCTAACATTCCGCTGATCTTGTGGAGGTATATAACGTCCAATAGGGTCAATATCTTTAGGACTTACTAATTTGTCAGCTGAAAGTAAACGATAATAAAAATACAGATATGACTTGAGTACTTTCTGCAGCTTTTGTGAAGAAGGCATGCAAACATATTTTATGTAGTCAATTCTGCTGCTATAATCTTTGGTTCAGATCAATGATTTACAGATCAATAGGACATTCTGCAAAATTGTATTAATTTTAAAACTTATCACTCAAGCATCATTCTTGCAACAGCTAATTATAATACTGTAGTATATACAAACAATCCTTTATTTTTTCACAGAGATATGTTAAAAGAATATATGCAGACAACACACAAGTCATATAAAAAGCCCTCAATCCACAACCATGGCATTATTCTACAGCTTTAACTAGAAACTGAATGGTTACCAGCAAAAACTGTTTAGCTTTGAAGAAAAGTAGAGAGCCTCTATCTCAAGGTAATCAAATTACTATAAACCTGAAAGGGACAAAGGATATCAAAGCTATCTCTCAATACGATATTTTGCACATATTCTTAAAAAGCTCTACACTAGGAAATCAGCTATTAATCCAAAAGAGAAATAACTCATGACTCCATTAGCTTAATTCAGCTACATAAGAAAACCAAGAATGTTTCTGAATTCTACACAGTGTAGTAAATTAAGACAGCAGTTTATAAACTCAAAATACGTCCTGGCTCAAGCTTCACAGTGTTAGAACAGAGAGGAGAATAGACAGTGCAGTGGAAAGAAAACACACGGGCAGACAGTGAAGGACACTGGCTGGGCAGCGCACCGAGTAAGCCATGAAGGAGCCTGCTGCTGCTCGGAACTATGCCAGCGACTCTCAGCCATGAGCTGCTGTGACCATCTCCTGTCCACAGCCTTCTGTTGAGAGAGTGCAGCTTGACTCCTGCCAGGAAAGGACCCTGTTCCTCTGCTCTGCACTACTCCTGTGGAGTCACAATCTATGTACAGGTGGTTATTTTAAAAAAACAAAACAACAACAAACCAACAAAACCCCCAAAGTTAGATTATGAAAAATTACCGCAGACGATTTATTAATACACTGACACGTGAGGTTACCAAAACACATTCTAAGGAAAACAGTCATCTGAGCTACAGTCCACACAGTCAGACTTCTTATGCTGGCTGAAGGCAGGTAAGTTACTTAAATCATTTGTAGTACTGCTGATGCTATAAAATTGATCAACCAAACGACTGCAAGATCAACAGACTCTGCCTCATAGTTCTTACAAGAGCAGTTTCCAGAACAGGTGTTTTATTTCCACTGTTTTTTACATTGATTTACACTGCTCAGTCATTAAAATATATAGTCAAAATAATTTCATATTTAAAACAACTATACCAATAGACTAATACAAAATTTAAGCTAACTTTCAATATTTATAATTTTATTTAGAGAAGAATCTCAGTGAATATTCATCACCATTATCACACATACAAGTGTATTGGAATGCAAAATCAGAGTTTTCTTTGTTAGCTCATTATTTACAGCAGCAGCAGCTGACAACATTTAATCCATTTGGTCGATACTCTAAAAAAAAATATTGCTGAAAACTCTTATCTTAGTTCTAGGCAGCACCAAATCCACAGAGCGAGACATAAAAATTATAAGGAAAAGCACAGGAAAGATAACAGAGAGCTACTAAATGAAAGACTAAACCGTGTGAATTTTCAGTGGCATAGAACAGCTGAATACCTGGCATTCCCTTCCCTTGCTCTAAAATGGGGACCCTATCATAAACATTTTATAAACCTCCTCAACCAGAGCAGGAAAGAAATTCTATGAAAAACTGCATCACCATCAGCAAAATGCATGCTTTTTTTCTTCATAAAAATTTTTTTCAGTTGCACAGCCGTGGTGACCTCTGACAGCAGTAGGCAGACACTTTCATTGCCTCCGTTGTTCAGAGCCTTTATAAGCAGGATCAAAATTTTGACTTCACTACTTCTATTTGCCCCTCTGTGGGAGGCAGCAAGATGTGTAAGAATTGACTCAGTTTCATGTTGCTGCATTTAGACAAATTTTGATGGCAACAGGCACACACTAGGCCCACAGACAGAAGATGACTCTAAGAAGGTTATACTGTATGCTCGCCTACACAACAGGAGCAAGGAGGTGGAGCGAATACAAATTGCTACCCTTGAGGCAACACAAGTTTCTGGAATTGATGATGAAATGGGAAACCAGTACCTTCCCAGAAATCAAAGTGTTTGGACTCCAGCTTCCACTAATTAGCAACCACCACGAAGCAAACAAAGACTTTCACTGAGGACAAGCTTGTTACTCAGGTAGGCTTTCACCCAGAATGGAGCAAAATTAAATGCACCAATTATGAATGAGTATGAATAGATGAAGTGATATAACAATCACTGGTGAAGAGATTTAGCTTTGTGATAAAATTTCCCAACTGTATTTACAAAGAGTATGAGAGATAAGGAAAAAAAATATTTTGAAAAAAGGGAGGATGGAATGAAAAAGTAGTGAATACAGAGGAAAGAAAGTTTTAAAACAATAAAGGAACAGTTACTAATGACAACATTTCAAAAAGAGATTTAGCACAATTATTAAACAAAAAGAGTGTAAGAAAGTTCAGCAAAGGAAAGAACTGAAACAAAACAAAAGTAAGTTGTTACATTACTCAAACAGCATTTAGCAAACAATAAATACCATTTATTTAACCAGCATTCCTCAGGTATAGAAATACACAATTATTAGTACAGGATGAATACTAGCAGAATTACTACAGCATTCCTACACATACATTTGAGGATTACTTGGCTAATAATACTAAGAGGTTAAATTAATTTTTTTTTGTTAAAGGTGAGATTGCCTGCATTTACTTCACAGTGTTGGCTAAAAAAGGAATTACGCACAGAATACAGTGAAACCAAACAGGTGGAGCACCAGACGGACTCTGTTCCTCCGAACCTAAAGATACAACCACTGTTCTTGCCAAGTCCTGAATTTTTAAACTCCCCTTCAATCCTTCTCATTTTTACTACCAACAGCCTGTTTCCCTTTACACTGTTCACAGAAAAAAAATTTTTATAACTCAATCTACTGATTACCAGGTAAATGCTGAGCATGTTAAAATAAAGTAATATATCTTTCTCCTAAAAGAAATATTACGACCAAAAAAAATCTTAACTATGAAGATTTGTCTGGCTTAAAAACTGTTTTTCCATTAGCCTTTAAATCCTCTCAAGGAGAGAAAGAGTTCATTTGTGACTGAAATTCACCATAACAACCTTCAATGGCTAAAATTTGAAAGGTACTTTCAAGTGCTCGTCTAGCCTCTTCTATTTTAAAGGAAGGGTAAAAATAACACAGACCGAAGAAAACACTATCTGAGACTGCAGCTATTCAGCATTTAAACTTATCTTGCTTAAAGCAGTAAATAGTTTGAATAGATCACTTACAAACATTACCACACAAGTGCAAGTGACACAATTAATTCAGAAAGTGTCACGTTAATATATTTTGTCATGAAGAAAGGGAAATGAGAGAGAAAGCCAAGTAAAAAGAGCAAAAAGAAACTTATCATGTTTAGAAGATTTTCAGAATTCTGTAAGATTTTCCAGTAAGCTTCACAGTGCATTGCATACAGCATAACAGTTTAACATAAAGAAGAAAAAGCAATTTCTGCCTATAGCTTGCGTACCAAAGCAGAGGACACACATGCCACTCACAGTCCATTCAAAACTCAAGCCAATGTGTTTGTTCAGATTCAAGAAAAACATTAAGAAGATAAATATCCTTCACTTCTGACAAGTCAAAACCCGATAGAATTTCCTCAGCCGCTTACCCAGGAGTTTTGCAATGATGTAAACTGCCTGTCCCCACAAAAAAAACTTTCCATCACGTCCATTGTTACTAGGAAACCGTTTCTGACTGCCAGGGTTCTTCTTTTCCAGTTCAACAAAATCAGCTGGCACATAGTAATACTTGGGTACAACAGGACACCCTACGGAGTTTTAAATAAGTACAGAAAGTAAATAAATTCCACTTCTCTTATTATTTGATTGTAGTCCCCTAATAAAGCTAAAGTAGACTCAAAACAGAAAAAGTTATACCCTAGCAACAATTTGAGCAGAAAGACCATTGCCATTCATTGTTATTTCTCAAAATCACAATCAGTGTAGGAAACCCTGGGCAATATTAAACAAACATTTCCATGGAATTTCTTCCCAGAACACTGTCTGTGTAGCACCTTACTGTGCAAAAAGAAAAAAAAAAATTTTGCCTAAAGCAAAATGCAGCACAAATAACAAACTATAACAAAAAGACATGGAAGCTGCACTAGTGTGAAACACTTGGGGTTTTTTCCCCCCCACACGTTTAACACCAGTATCAGACAGTTTTTTAAAACTAAAATCTTGGCCAAAAGTTGTCAAACATTTAATTACATGGAAATTATAGTTTTTTGCAAGTACGCAAAAACAAGTTTAAAACAGTATTTTAATTTTGAAACATCATGAAACAAAATGGCAAAATTTCTTCATTGGAAGATAGCATATCTTGTATCTAGAATTATGCCACAGGTATTACTGATCATTGCAGATTAATAACCTTTATTTCAACCCTTTTTAAGTGGACAAGACTCAGGAATTTAGAAACATTATTACAAATGATTGACCTAATTATATGCAGTACAAAAGCAAATTAATATGCTTTCTGCAAAATTAAATTTCACTTTAATATTGCTTTAATTTTGAATTTATTTGGATAAAGAACAGGCAATAAACAGAATAAAGTTGCAGTGTCTGACTATTTCCTTAGACAAAAAAAAATTACTGGCAAGAAGCTGAGAAAAATTGAAAAGTGAGAATTATTAGAGATAGAATATTCAAATGAGTGAGGTATCAAAACACATCCAGAAATTTTAAGATGAGACATTCATGATAACATTCAACAAGAGGAACCACAAGATTAGTTTATTGTCCATGGAACTTCACATACTCATTAATAATCAGAAAAAAGCAATGATCAGCAAGGTCAGAAAACTTGCTAGGTAATGAAAATTTGGTAAAGAAATGTTTCTATTTCTTATAGAAACTTGTTCACTTCAACAAGTATTCTAAGTTTAAAGAACAAGTCAGACTAAAATATTCTGCATCTACTTGTGTAACTGTACCACAGATGTCAAGGTGACTACAGATGTCGAGTTTTAAAATTGGATTGTCAGTATACTGAAGCTTGTTCTGTTCTCAGGCCTTTTTTTTCCTCCCACTCAAACTTAAGGGTTTTCTTTTTTTTTTTTTCTTTTTTAAAACAAATTTTGGATGGATGTGCCTGTAGGCCATCAATAGCCGTGTCTGCAGTTCCACCAAAACTCTGGAGTGCACAATTTAAGAGAATGCTTACATTATAATTAACATCTTGCCACTTTCACTGCTGTATGCTAGAAACAATTCCAGATGCATATACAAAATTATTTTTAAAATCTTATGAAGTGACAATAAATGACACAAGTAATTCGCAACTGTATCCGGGTGGAACATGGAAACAATCTGACTACTGGTAGTTAACATTTTCCTGCAAAGTCAAAGTGAACTTTGTAAATAATCAAGCTAAGGTGAAGGAGAGGAGGAATGACTGGGTATAGTGTAAATGTTACATTTATATCAGTACATTTTTCCAGACAACACTAATTTTATGTAATTTTAAGAGTTTATTTAGTGTTAGTATTTTGCCATCAGGAAACATAGTGATATTATTACTTTTCCTTCACTCTGACTGCAATATCCATTAATAGGAATGTCACTATTTTAATAATTTCAAATCAATAAAAAGCTACAGTGTTTTAGAAGAATGATTATCAGAAAATACCTTCAGATGTATGTTGAAGCAAAGGATCCAGAAGGTCCTGATATTCCTTTACTTGTGCAGGATTTCCTCTAAAAACTCCTAAAAATAACCAAACAATAACTGATTTAACGGAAGAAATAACTTTTCCATGAGCTTAATGTTCATAAACGAAGGGAAAAAAAAAAATCTAGTGTTTATTTTTCCATGGGGTAATGCCTACAGACTAAATAGTTCATGAAAAGTAGAAGACAAAATTGTAGATCCTCACTTATTGCTACAGCTAAATCTCACAGGGATCATGAATCAGCCACTCTCTTATTAGCTTAAACTGAAATCAATGGCAAGTTATATGGGACAGTAAAGCTATGAACTTACAGAGGCTCAAGAACTGGACACAGACAACCAGCCCAGCTAGCTGTAAATAACTTCCTTAATTACAGCACAATAAAGAAGCAGAACTTGTGTGCCAGTGTGAAGACAAACAGGCTGGTTGTAAATCTTTAGGGTAGAGTTGCAAACTGATCTAGAAGTGAGTTGCCTAGAAATCCCAATAAATAAATACAAAAGGAATTTGAAATAGTAAATTGAAAAATTCCTCTCCAAAGATTTTTAGATGGAATGTTTACATTCATAATTATTACAACTTCATATTATAGAGGTTCAGAACTGCTGACACTTGAGATCTTTAATATCTCAAGAGATATTAAAAAGAACAGGCATCTTTATGATGCTGCTTTTGGGGAGAAATTGGTAAGTTTGGGAGTACAAGTACCTTAAATGTTTTTCTAGCAGAACTTAGTCATCCCAAAACGAATCTGATGAATATTAACATGACCAGTGTTTAGTTCATCAAAAGTTCTCACATGAAAAGATCTATTAAAAATACCAAAAGCATTTCTGTTCATCAAGGAAAATGTGTATGAACTTGACAAGTCACGTTGACTTTTTAAAATAGAACATTTTTTTAACATTTAAAGGGGAACAAGTTAGATGAAAACTTTCCATTGTACATCTTTCACTCATTTCTTTCCATGGTTTTCCTCTTCAATTACCATATTCCTCCATATTATGAAAAATAGCTGTAATGTTTCTCTCCTTATCGTAGACTCATAGAATGGTTTGGGTTGGAAGGGACCTTGAAGATCACCTAGTTCCAACCCCCCTGCTGCGTACAGGGACACCCTCCACTAGACCACGTTGCCCAAAGCCTCATCCAACCTAGTCTTAAACACTTCCACTTATCTTATCCTAGAAAATTACCATAATCCTCCACGTTCAACCAGAAATGTGAAAAGGCTTTCAAAAATGCTATCCAAATATGTCTTATCCAAAAAAAGTATCATATTGATTTATTTAGTTCAATCCTTTCCCAAAACTATAGATGCATATCTACTACCCAGAGAGTCCTAAAAAATTTCCTTTTGAGAAAAATTCCAAAAGAAAATTAGTACTAACATATCCTTTTTTGTATTCTTAAGAAGGGTGAATTCTGAAAGGCAAAAATAAGGCAAAAGAAAACCATAAACTCATCCACTGAGAACAAATATACTGGAACATCTGTATTAGAAAATGTCTGGATATGTTTTTTGTTAGGCCATATACCTATATAAAAAAAGGTCACAAAAACTTATCATTTATGTTATTTTAAGAATATTCAACAAATTATTCTACTGAAAATCCAGAGTGCAGTAGAAAGCTGGAGTTTGACTCCTTTATAGAGATTTCTTTCTTTCCATGGCTCTTTGTCACACCAAAGCTTGACAAGTGTTGTTCATTACATTTCCAAACATTCCCAAGTAGCTAGGCAGGAAATTAAATCCCTTTCCAAGAGAAATAAATGCAATGAAAGTTTGCACACAAAAAAGGGTTTAAGTGACACACTGAACTATTTCAAAACACTTGAGCACAGTCTTGACATAAGAGCAATATAATATTCTGACTATTTGTAATTTAGACTTATTAGCAGATGCTGTAGAGGATGAAAAGATGCATTTGTGTGATGATGATAATACAACTGCTTTTATATTAAGAATCATCTAGTGAAGATAACAGTTGGGTAATAATGATCATCACCCAGGAGGAATAAAACAGTGTTCTTAATACTACTAGAAAATGCACAACTAATTCAGTAGTATCTACTTCCTAGAACAGTTTAAGGTCTCCATATCTTAAAAATCCTAAAAAGCTGTCATTGACAAAACAGAAAAGTTGATGAGCTAATTAGTTTTATAAAAGAAAATATAAGTAAATATACATTAAATACATAGTTACTTGAATATGTTCTACTAATTTTTCAAAAAGGAAATGATGAAAGAAATTTTCTGATGTAAACAAAACTGGGGGATTACGGACCGTGATGTCCCTGGCATGGCAGGGGGGTTGGAACAGGATGATCTTTGAAGGTCCCTTCCAACCCAAACAATTCTATGATTTACAGGACTCTCTCCTTATTTAATGGAGCACTGTCCCACTGTTACACAGGTAACAAAATCCAGCTATGAGCACTTACCTAGATATTCAGTAGCTTAATATACTTTGCTGCAAATGCTTTCCTTTGTACTCTGCAAGCATTGGATGGGCAAACAGGCTTTCAGCTGAACCAATATTCACAATGTAACAGCTTGAGGTTTTTTCCAACATTTTCATTATAAAGACATTCAGTTGTAACCTACTCCTATTTCGTTGTCTTTTTGCAGTTTAAGTTGCTCTGTATATGCTTCAAATTTTGCATTAAGGAAGCTTGTAAATTTGGAGATACACGCATAAAATCTACTCATAGATTTGTTCTATTTGACAGAATTGTGGTACAAGAAAAAAGACAAGGACAGTATGTGCAAAATATGTATTTTGTACTTTTTTTCGCAATACAAAAGAGTAAAACGCTCTCTTTATTCTTCTGCCAACTTCAGATAAAGATGATTATCTTTCTTGTTCTTCCCAAACCTGCAAGTGGGCAGCATTAAATGTCAATGCCTTTCTCCTCAGTTTTGGGCATCACTCTTTGAAAAATGTCAAGCATTCCTTTAGAAAAATCAATTGTGAAACCTTATTACATCTTCAAACAAAATACTTTAATCTGTGGGTGGCCACAGAGGAGTCTAGGCAGATAGCAGAGTTCTATGCACCTCACCATCCTTATTTGAGAACTATTCCACACACTAAAGGTAAAAAACCAGATGGTCGGATTTTCATCCGTTTAGAAATCTTTTTGATGGCTGTAACCCTGACATGGAACAAAAGTCTGAATAAGAAAATGAGTGAATTTTAGCTTCCATCCTGAAATCATCCCATGAACTTTTCTGGTATGTCTCCTATCCTCAAGACGAGGTCTAGATAGTGGTATATTTGTTGTTGGGTTTTTGGTTGGTTTTGTTTTGTTTTTAAATCAGACTAACTGGCTATGTGGAAAAACGTGACCAGGAAGCACAGGGATTTCAAAGATAAACTAGGCCTTTTCTGGTTTGCTTTCTTCTCTTCTGAATTCTGTTTCAATTACCACAGAATATCCAACTTGAAAAGACCTGCTGCAACATTCAGTTTGACAATGTGTTCTCTCTTCCACTTTCTTTTCTCTCATGTGCTGCTGCGAAGTTGTGATATACTGTGAAAGTTTTTAAGGCTTAAAAGGCAATGCAGGACTGAATGTCACAGATTTAAGCTTTCAAAAAACCCTTATCAAGTTATATTCTAAAACCAGTTCACATTAAAAATACTGAAATATTGGGGGTTGGGGTTTTTCAACCCATGAGGCAGAACTCTCAAGGAGGTATTTAGCGTCACTGCATTATGGTTTATTCTCGCAGGATGGGAAAATCATTTTGTCTCTTTCCTCTAAGGGCTCATCTCTCCAATGCCTTTAAAGAACAGGAATGTAAAGCTGTACTTACCATCAATAATCATGAAAATAAAAAATAGAGGGAATTCACACTCAATGCCATCAAAAAGCTGAAAAAAATTAATCATACGTTTCATCATTTTGGTTTAAGGAAATATATTTGAATATTCTATTGAATAATCTCAAAGCAACAAATATGAATGTAAAAACATTTTAGTACATCAGCTTTTCATTTAGCTTACAACTTCTTAATTCTATGGGCACTTTAACTGTGCTTTTACATATGCTGTAGCTCATTCCAAGTACAGTATTTATATAATCTATGTTTTATTTTCCACAGAGAAACTATTAGGGAGAAAAAAAAAAAAAGTAAATTTTCATTTAGATAACCTTTACTGATAAACACTGTGGTCAAAAGTAAAATTGTTTTCTATACACTCAGACTGTAGTCAGCTGTGAAATTAAATAAAATGATAAATAACTTCCTTATTTGTTATGCGAAATCAACTATACCCTACATGTAGATGGAAGCACAGTCATTACAAAACAAATCAATGACTAACTTGCTGACTTAGCAATCTCTCAAAACTCACATGCCAAATTACAGAATGCATCTCCTTCACTTGAAGGAATTACTGTGCAATTCAAATTGCAAACACGGGGGGGGGGGGGGGGGGGGGGTGGTGTATTTTTGTTTTCTTTTGGGGTTTCTTGGGGGGTTTTGTTTTGGTTTTTTTGTTGGTTTGTTGTTTGGTTTTGGTTGGGTTTTTTTTTTTTTTTAAGTACTGCCTAAACATTTTAGAAAACCAAAATCTGTCCCTGTAAAGGCCAGGTATTCCTCTACCTTAATTTCTGCTGGTTTGTAATAACGTCGTGTTTTGTCCTCCAGTGCTGTTCTGTACCCATCTCTCAGAAATCTTTTAAACCCATATTTTCCTTTCAATTTTCTAGTAATTTTATCTAGTGTTTGACTGAACAAAACCTCATCATCCAAAGCAAATGCAGGATAACTGAGACAAGGCAAAAGAGCTGCATCAGTATTCTGTAGAAAGAGAGGAAGAAATAGCACGTTACAAATTTAATTAGATCTCTGACAATTATTTGATGCACAAACAAAGACTGTTTAACTTACTAAGTTAAATGTACATTTGGAACACAATCTTATCTTTATCAAAATCATAGTAGTAACGTATGAAAATAGCATGCAAAATAAGACTTCTAAAGATGTATAAGGGTAAACTACAAACCCAGTATTCCAGTATATGATTTTAAAGAGAACCCATTTGACTCAAAATCTGACCTACTTTACAGCTGATCATTTGCAGGGATAAGGGAATACATTCTAGAACTTTGTGGCTTTAGAAACAAAACATTCTCCAGGTTATTCTGGAGGAAACACAAACATTTGGATATCCTAGTCTCAAAAAGAATCACAAACATTTTATAAAGGTGCAATGCTGAGAAGTAACTATGATTAAATCATCATTTCTGAAAAGCCTTCTCAGGAATATTCTTCAGGTACTGTTCAACAAGCACCCGATTTACAATTAAGTCAATAACGGAATAATTTCAGGGAAAAATATGAGTAGTATTTCTCAAGAACCATGTGCAACTATCATGAATTAAAACCAAGAAAAATTACTAACTAGTGCATCATCACTACAGATAAGCTTACAGAAACACAAAAATGTAGTTTTAAGTTCTAATTCTTATGTCACACACTGTTTTGTTACTCCTTTCTGCTGATATATCTAAGATATTCAACCATTGAAAATATCGTATTTTTGCCAGTATCGATATGAACCCATAAAGGGGGAAAAAAAAAGGACATAAAGATTGCTTCTATAGCATAAGTAATTTATGAAACCAACTTGTTAGAATATTTCAAGTCTTCAGCAAATAAACAGCAAGAGTTCTAAAAACCTTTAGACTATAAAAAAGTAGCTGACAGTGCCTTTTATTGTAATTATCCAGTATGACAACTCTGCTATAATTCTTCTACACAATGAGTAAACTATTAATGTTGAAGATTAATAGTCTGTTTCATGAACAAAAATGTATTATATCCCAGAATGAACAAAAAAGCAAAACTCTATTCTCACTCATTTTAAATTACTGATTTTCAAAACCAAATTTACCTTTGATGCTAGATTTTTAATTAATCTATACTTTAGTCACTTAGATTTACTCACTGAGGAAATACTTCTTTGTAACAGTAGCTTATAATAACAAGAAATCCCCCTTCAGCAATTTATGAAAAGCCAACCTTAAAGGCTTCTTTTCTAGACAAAAGAATGAATTAAAGCTAAAATAAAGTGTTTCAAAAATGCAGGCATTGAGTGTATAGTGGAAACTAGGTCAAAAGAAAGACAATCACTAAGACCGCAAACCCTCCTTAGATTACTGCAGATTATTATGATTTAAAATTTTGTTTTAGAATTGTTTAGAAAGCTACCAACAGGCTATCATTTTAACCTAAATATTCATAAAATAAAGAACGCCATTGTAATTCCACTTCAGAGAAACAACTACATCACACTGACATTTGAGAAGCAGAAATTTAACATCTGCCCAGAAAATTCCTATCTTTATTAAACAGAACATAATGGCCATAGAACTAAGAATTATGTTCATATTCTCCACACTCTGTTGAGGTGAATTTTATTTAATTACTTACGTGAGACCTTGACTCTCGGGGTAGCAATGAACACAGAGTCTGTCTGTTACGGTTATGGGCATCAAAATCCACAAATATAACAGACCAAGAGCAGCCCTGTAAACAGAACATTAGATTTATTTAAGGGGAAGGGAAGAAAGGTTAGCGTATCCTGGTGAAACTAAGTGGTTCTTCATTTTATTTAGGCTATGTTGTAATAGTCTGGTAGCTGGTAATTTTAATCAGAAGATGTACCACAACATCAAGTTGAAAACATTTTGTATTTTCAAACATATTTAAATATAGCCAAAATTAGATGGTTTTATCTACTAGCAATTATGAATTATATGATTCAAGCTATGAACTCTTCCATTAATTCTTGAAAAACAATGAGTGCATTAAAGACAAACAAAAAAGTAGTTGTCCCTCCCTGTGACTGCAGAATATGTTCAAATAGTGATGTTGAATATTTCATTACAAGTCAGTTAGAACACAAATAATTGGATACTTAGCTGAGGTACTCCTTTGGAAAAGGACTTCCATAGCAAATAAAAATGACCTGCTTTTCAGCTACTGTAAGGTCAATGTTATCAACATCTACTCCTTAGCAAAACCCATTTCCTAGTAAAATTCAGTAATTTCGCACTATATCTCTGTCAGCTTTTTGATACTTCCTGAAAAATTCCCATAGCTGAGATACTGTTTAACAGAATCAGCAGCATTTAAAAATACTATCAACAGGCAATTTCTTTGAAACTCAATGCAGTTTGTTAATGAATGGATATCTCCATATATGTTGTAATTGATAATGAATCTCAATATCACTATCCCATTGGAAGACACATTCAACACTGAACTCATTCTGTTACTGTCATAAATATCATACCATAAATTTTCCTAAAGTCTCCAAATTTCTCCTAGAAAGCAATCAGTTTCTTTGGTATACTATTCTCTTAGGAAGACTGATCCAGAACCCACCCTCTCTAATTATCAAAAACTTTAATTTCCAACTAAGTTTCTACATAACTAGCTAACCATCCTTGTTTTTGTGCCAGTACTTGCAGCCAGTCATTTGGCTTTCCAAACAGGGTTTTTTCTTACTTAGTCTTTAGACACACTCTAATTATACATAGCTATCATACTTCGCTTTTACTTTGCTAGGCTAAACGAAGCGTGTTTTTCCACTCTCCTCATGAAAAATAATCTCTCTGTTCTCTTAATCATTCTAGCAAGGTATACTAAATAGTGTTAAGAATGTAGATAAATAATCACATTTGCTTTGATGATTTATTATTCTCCTACTTTCTTCTTAATCCAGATTCTGATTATTCACAAATCTCTAGATTCACCTACAACTCTGAACACAATCTCTACACACGTGAGCACACAGTTTCAAAATCTGAGCTTCAGTAAAGGATTCTTTGGGGATTCAAAAGCAGACTAATTTGCATTTCCTAAAATCACAAGCATCTTCTTTTACAAATGAACTATTTTTCAGTTCTCTAAAGAGTGTAAAGTTCTGTAGCAAGGACATGTTACAAAAGCTTGATTTATTTTTTTTTTAAATACAATTTTTTCCACAAACTAATATATGACATACAGCTCACATACAAACGATTATACTATGACTAGGTCAAACTTGAAATGGTGCGCATCTTGTCACCAGCAGTCCCATTTTAGTGCACACATGCATACACCATGCACTTAATTCATTAGTTCATTAACTCACATTGCCAGTAAATGCACGTCCTCTTACGTAGTTTTTTTGCTGATAAGTGATTTTTTTTCTACAAGGTATTGTAGCTAAAGTGGAATGCTGACATTAATGATACAAATTCTAAGCCATTTACACTCTGTGATACTCTGAAACCAGAAGTTTGGGTTAACCATATCAAGCCCACAAAAAGATGCAGTAAGTTACAGTACTTTTAGCAGTGGTGATTCTGAAGTGATTACGTAAAAACTTGAATTGAAATGCAATCAGTTCACACTGCATACCAAATGAAAATAAATAAATAATAATTAAAGAAAAAATCCGGCCCACTTTTACAGTTCTTCCATACAAACTTCAGCAGAACTTAGGATTTAGAATTTCAGGATCTGGCTATGATCAATGCACAGTTAAGGGTTACAATAGAATTCTTATGGCAATGTCATACATATTAACTACTTCACATAAAGTTATAACTATTATTTCAAAGATATACAATACATTGGGAATAAATTTAAGAAATTCAGCATAGGATATAAAGCAAAATAACGAGAAACTAAATAGCTTATTTATCTGTTATATTAAAAATTCTCTTCACAGTGTGTAAATAAATCTTTTACTGAGGGAACGTTAGGATTACAGCTTGACTGTATTTTTATGCTTATAACTCCCACTTTTTATGAAATAGTTCTGGTATGATGCAGATGAAAATGAACAGCATTTAAAAACCATGAATGATACTCCTTTTTACATTAAAGCATGTAAAATTCAGATTAAACAAAAAGCCAATCATTTTTCAATTCATAATTGTTCTTTATTGTACCTGGCTCCTAGAAAGTATAGCAAAGGATGCATTACAAATATTTGAACATC